>NC_133451.1:124506547-124531547 GCF_048565385.1 Saimiri boliviensis
GAAGACTTCAATTCAGCAGGTTCCACCTAAGTAAACTCTGCCCTGGCGGAACTCAGCACCGAGCAGCAGCAGGCAGACCCGCTGGTCAGCATGAAACTCTGTGGTCCAGAAGGCTGCTTCTTTTTGTTGTTGCTATTGTTGTTGTTTGTTTGTTTGTTTGTTTGTTTGTTTGTTTGTTTTGAGACCGAGTTTTGCTCTTGTTACCCAGGATGGAGTGCAATGGCGTGATCTCGGCTTGCCGCAACCTCCGCCTCCTGGGTTCAGGCAATTCTCCTGCCTCAGCCTCCTGAGTAGCTGGGATTACAGGCACGCGCCACCATGCCCAGCTAATTTTTTGTATTTTTAGTAGAGATGGGTTTTCGCTATGTTGACCAGGATGGTCTCGATCTCTTGACCTCATGATCCACCCGACTCGGCCTCCCAAAGTGCTGGGATTACAGGCGTGAGCCACCGCGCCCTGCCTGAAGGGCAGGATTAATAAATCCAAAAGGACTGTCGCAGTTGCCAGCAGACCTTCTGAGAATCGCCCAGCCTCTGAAATCTGCAGGTGTAACTCCTTTGACTTCGCATTCAACTTGAATGTGAGTTCCTCTTCCACGTGAGGTTCGTAGTGTTTTTGGTTAGGGTGATGGAGAACCTCTGAAGAGGATCGTTCAGCTGCACGGCGCACACTGTGTTAATGTGGCCTGAAGCGTCGGGCTCGCTGAGCAGGAAGGCGCGGGTACTCCTCACCCACAGCTTTAGCTCGTGAGCCCTCGGAGGTTTGGGAGGACAGGATTCCTGAGCAGTAGACGGAGCACACTCTAAGTTCTGAGCTTCCTGTACATTCGTGGGCTTGGTGATCAGAAGCACGGATGGAGAGGCAGAACCAACCAAATGCTTCAAGAGCTCCTTCGGAGTGTCCTACACTGTGCGCGTCTCGGCCACCTGGTGCTCCCCCAGTGCTTTGGGCTGGACAGTAATGGCCATTTCCGGCACACGTATGAAGGACCAGCTAATCTGGAGGATCTCTCTCTTCTCTTTCAGGTGGAACTCCAGCTGAGCACACTGGAGACCGCCTCCACCGCCAGTTCCAGGGGCTACTGCCGTGGGTCCTCCTCGAAGGACAGGAAAGGCGGGCCCCCTTTCCTCTGGCTTCGTCGTTCAGGGCGGTCACCCAGGCCGCCTACCACTGGCTCCTGCAGCTGCCCAGCGTCAGGATCCAGGAGAGCAGCGCGACCGACCCAGCGCGCGGCCCCTCGCCAGGCTCCAGCGACCCCCGCCGGGGCTGGGGTCGCGCCCTGGCCAGCGCTCACTGCGCCAGATACAGACCCACCTTGGCCAGGGCCGCGACGAAAAGGGACACCAGCGCGAGCCACTGCACCTCCTCGAACCACGAGGCCAGCCAGGCCGAGGCTTTGGCGCATCCCCGGCCTGCCTCGCCCCAACTTCTCCGGCAGCGCCGGGCGCAGGCAGCTAGCTTAGGATAGGCGCTGGCTGCGACCCGGCGCGCGGGGCACGTGGAAGGGGAGCGGCTGGGCCAGAGCCCCGCGAGGAGCGCGCCAGGGGACTTCGGGCTGGGCGGAAACGCGCGGCGGCCGGGACTGGGCGCAAGCCCCCGCACACACCTGCGGAACAGGGGCGCGAACGGACCCCGCGGCCGGCGCTCCCGACTCGGAGTCTGGGAAGTTCCGGGGCTGCGGCCGGGCGCCCTACCTCCTGTGCGCGCCGCCCTGGGAGTCTGGCCTGTGGCCCAGCGGTGGCCTGAGGAGGCATGGGCCGGGGGACAGGCCATTGGTGTTTATCTTTACACAAAACTTAAAGAGAAATTGAGGTTGATTTTTCTTGGTTTCATGTGACCATGAAAGAGTGCGGGGCGGGGGGATCAAGGAACCAGCCCCAGACGACTCAGGTAATCTGAGAGCAGGCCTGGGATCCACACACAGGTCACACACCCAGACGGAACCACAATGCCTGGCCTTCCTCTTTCCTCAATCCCTATTTAAATTAATCTGGAAGATTTATAAGATTAAAAAGAGTGGTGACAGGAAAGGAGAGAGTATTGGTAGAGGAAGGAAAGTCCATTAAGATTAGGGACAGTTGTAAGGGAGAAGAGAAAAAGAGACAGAATCTGAGAGCCCTGAGATGCATTGAAAGGGGAGCAGCAGCTCAAAGAAAAGAGAAGGGATCATCAGTATTTAAACAGAACACATCCTGTGTGAGTACAAGCTAGTGATCCTTAGTTCAGGAGAAATTGGGAAGTCTGCTCTGACAGTTCAGTTTGTTCAGGGCATTTTTTTTTTTTTTTTTTTTTTTTTTTTTTGAGACGGAGTTTCGCTCTTGTTACCCAGGCTGGAGTGCAATGGCGCGATCTCGGCTCACCGCAACCTCCGCCTCCTGGATTCAAGCAATTCTCCTGCCTCAGCCTCCTGAGTAGCTGGGATTACAGGCATGTGCCACCATGCCCAGCTAATTTTTTGTATTTTTAGTAGAGACGGGGTTTCACCATGTATGGTCTCGATCTCTCGACCTCGTGATCCACCCGCCTCGGCCTCCCAAAGTGCTGGGATTACAGGCTTGAGCCACCGCGCCCGGCTTGTTCAGGGCATTTTTTAAAAAATATGACCCAGTGATAGAAATTTCCTAAACAATGTAAGTTGGCCCTGTAGCCGCAGCTCCGGATCTCGTTTCCACTGCTCTGTGTCCTGTTCGCCTAGACGCCTGGCTTGTGTGGCCCTGTGACCTGCAGGTATTGGAGATCTACAGCTACGACGCCAGGATCCCCTAGAAGCCTAGAAATGGAACCATTGACATTTAGGGATGTGGCCATAGAATTCTCTCTGGGGGAGTGGCAATGCCTGGACCCTGCACAGTGGAATTTATCTAGGAATGTGATGTTAGAGAACTACAGAAACCTGGCCTTCCTGGGCAGACAAGCAACCTCATCAAGCAGCTCCCTGACACCACAGCCAGGTAAATCCACAAAGATGGGGAAAAAACCAGCACAAAAAAGATGAAACCGTCATCAAAGACCAGAACACCTCTTCTCCTTCAAGACATCACAACTCCTCAACAGCGCAGAACCACAACTTGACCGAGGAGTGCGACAAATTGACAGAAAAAGGCTTCAGAAGGTGGCTAGTGAGAAACATTTCTGAGCTAAAGGAACATGTTCTAACTCAAAGCAAAGCAATCAAAAACCTTGAAAAAAGTTAGACAAAATGCTAATTGGAATAACCAGCATAGAGAAGAACATAGACGACTTGATGGAGTTGAAAAACACAGCACAAGAACTATCTGAAGTAAACACAAGTTCTAATAGCCAGATCGATCAAGGGGAAGAAAGGATATCAGAGATTGAAGATCAACTCAATGAAATAAAAAGAGAAGGCAAGACAAGAGAAAAAAGAGTGAAAAGAAATGAACAAAGCCTCCAAGTAATATGGGATTATGTGAAAAGACCTAATCTACGCTCGATCGGTATACCTGAATATGATGGGGAGAATGAATCCAAGCTGGAAAACATGTTCCAGGATATTATCCAGGAGAACTTCCCAAGTCTAGCAAGGCAGTCCAAATTTCAAATTCAAGAAATACAGAGAACTCCCCAAAGATATTCCTCAAGAAGAGCAACCCCAAGGCACATAATTGTCAGATTCACCGGGGTTGAAATGAAGGAAAAAATGCTAAGGGCAGCCAGAGAGAAAGGCCAGGTCACCCACAGAGGGAAGCCCATCAGACTCACAGCAGATCTCTCTGCAGAAACCCTACAAGCCAGAAGAGAGTGGAGGCCAATATTCAACATCCTAAAAGAAAAGAACTTTCAACCCAGAATCTCATATCCAGCCAAACTAAGCTTTGTAAGTGAAGGAGAAATAAAATCCTTTATGGACAAGGAATTATTGAGAGATTTTGTCACCACCAGACCTGCCCTACGAGAGCTCCTGAGAGAAACACTAAGCATGGAAAGGAACAAGTGCCAGTCACTGCAAAAGCAAACCAGTTGGCAAAGACCAAAAATGCAATGAAGAAAATGAGGCAACTAATGGGAAAGAAAACCAGTCAGTAACAAAATGGCAGCATCAAATCACATATAGCAATATTAACATTGAAAGTAAATGGCCTAAATGCTCCAATCAAAAGACACAGACTGGCAAACTGGATAAAAAGTCAGAACCCATGGGTGCGCTGTATTCAGGAAACCCATCTCACATACAAAGACACACATAGACTCAAAATAAAGGGATAGAAGAAGATTTACGAAGCAAATGGAGAACAAAAAAAAAGCAGGGGTTGTAATCCTAGTCTCTGATAAAATGGACTTCAACAAAGATCAAAAGAGACAAAGAAGGACACTACATTATGGTCAAAGAATCAATCCAACAGGAAGAGTTAAGTACCCTAAATACATACGTCCCCAACACAGGAGCACCCAGATACATGAAGCAAGTTCTTAATGACCTAAAACAAGATTTAGACTCCCACACAATAATAGTGGGAGACTTCAACACTCCACTGTCAATATTCGATAAATGAGCAGAAAATTAGCAAGGATATCCAGGACTTGAATGCAGAGCTGGACCAAGTGGACCTAATACACATACATAGAACACTCCACCCCAAATCCACACAATATACATTTTTCTCAGCACCAAATTGCACATACTCTAAAATTGACCATATCATTGGAAGCAAATCACCCCTCAGCAAATGCAAAAGAACAGAAATCATAACAAACAGTCTATCAGACCACAGCGCAGTCAGAATAGGACTCAGGATCAAGAAACACACACAAACCCGCATAACCACTTGGAAACTGAATAACCTGTTTCTGAGTGTCAACTGGAAACTGTCTCAAAGAAAAAAAAAAAAAAGAAAGAAATACTAGACTGCCATAGAATCAACCCAAACGTCCATAAATGATAGATTGGACAAAGAAAATGTGGTACATGTACACCATGGAATACTACGCAGCCATAAAAAACAGGTTTGTGTCCTTTGTAGGGACTTGGATGAATCTGGAAACCATCATTCTCAGCGAACTAATATAAGAACAGAAAGCCAAACACCGTATGTTCTCATTCATAGGTAGGTGTTGAACAACGAGAACATGTGGACTCAGGGAGAGGAGCATCACACACTGGGGGCAGTTGAGGGGGGTAGGGAGAGACAGCAGGGGATGGGAAGGGAGAGGAGGATGGTGAGGGCTAACATGGAGAGAAATACCACATATAGTATGCACCTAAAGTAAATAAATTAATTTTAAAAAATAGCCCGAAGGAAAAAAAAAAAAAAAAAGAAAGAAAGCAAGTTGAAGTGAATTAACAACAGTGTATGCTAGAAATCTTGGATACTGCAGGGACAGAGCAATTTACAGCAATTAGGAATTTGTATATGAAGAATGGACAAGGTTTAACGCTAGTATATTCTATTATAGCTCAATCCACATTTAATGACTTACAGGACCTGAGGGAACAGATTTTATGGGTTAAGGGCACAGAAGACGTTCCAATGATTTTGGTTGACAATAAATGTGACCCGGAAGATGAGCGAGTAGTTGGCAAAGAACAGGGCCGGAATTAGGCAAGACAGTGGTGTAACTGTGCCTTTGTAGAAACTTCTGCAAAGTGAAAGATCAATGCTAATGAGATGTTTCATGACCTGGTCAGACAGATAAATAGAACACCACCAGTGGAAAAGAAGAATCCTAAAAAGAAATTAGGTCTGCTACTCTAAGCCTGTAGTCAACAGCAGCTCTGAGCCAGATTACAGGAATGAAGAACTGTTGCCTGATTCGAAAGTGCCAGCATTTCAGACTTCAAAAAATAAATCTGAAGAGGCTTCTCGCACTGTATACATTATGTGAAGAATTTAGATCTTATATTAGTTTGCACAAGTTCCCTGGAGAAAAAAAATTGCTGTGTATGTATATCTCTTGGAAAATAAGACAATAGTGTTTCTCCTTTGCAATAGCAGTTATAACAGGTGCAAAAATATACTTGACTCTCTTATGATTATACAAAAGAGCATGGATACATTTCAAATGTAAGATATTGGTACTATGATCAAATGATTTTGTATTGACCTTTTGATCATGATTCCTCCCTATCAAGCCCTAAACAGTTGAACCGTTCTATTTCATATGTGTAATATTATGAAATGCCCCCCAACCTCATTGCAGCAGATAATGTTCTTGAGTCATTGACTTCATTTTATATTTTTAAAAATATGGAATATCATTTCTCATTATATTCTAATTAAAATCCTTGTGCAGCCAGGCGCGGTGGCTCACGCCTGTAATCCCAGCACTTTGGGAGGCTGAGGCGGGTGGATCATGAGGTCAAGAGATCGAGACCATCCTGGTCAACGTGGTGAAACCCCTTCTTTACTAATAATACAAAAAACTAGCTGGGAATGGTAGTGCATGCCTGTAATCTCAGCTACTCAGGAGGCTGAGGCAGGAGAATTGCCTGAACCCAGGAGGCGGAGGTTGCGGTGAGCTGAGATCGCGCCATTGCACTCCAGCCTGGGTAACAAGAGCGAAATTCCGTCTCAAAAAAAAAGAACCAGCTATATGTAATTTATGCTAACCACACATGTATAGATACAAAAATATCTCTGGATGAGGGAACTGTGAATGATTTAATTTTATTCATGACTAATTTATATATTTTAAAGTGTTTGCCTAACGGTCATGTAACAAAAAAAATTTGTAGTATTTGTTTGGTGCAAAAGTAATCACGGTTCTTTTCATTAAATTAATGGCAGAAACTTCCATTACCTTTGCACTCACCTAATAATATTAACAAATATTTGTGTGTTTAGGAAACACTTTCCTTGCATTCTTAGTTAAAGGTTGTTATAGCTCGTGTTATACATGAAACCAGTATTCAAGGATGTAGGTTTTTCAGTGTTGCTGAGCTGGTACATAAAATCTGTTGGGATTAAATATAAAATCTATTGGCATTAAACAAAAGCCACACGTACAAGTCTCTGCAAGACAAGCTCTTCTCTACTTTAGAATTTTTTGGGGCCAGGTGTGGTGGCTCATGCCTGCAATCCCAGCACTTTGGGAGGCCAAAATGGGTGGATTGCCTGAGATCACGAATTCAAGACCAGCCCAGACAACATGGTGAAACCAGGTTAGTATTAAAAATACAAAAATTCGGCCGGGTGTGGTGGCGCACGCCTGTAGTCCCAGCTACTCGGGAGGCTGAGGCAGGAGAATAGCTTGTAAACGCAGCACTTTGGGAGGACAAGGCGGATGGATCACGAGGTCAAGAGATCGAGACCATTCTGGTCAATATGGTGAAACCCCATCTCTACTAAAAATACAAAAATTAGCTGGGCATGGTGGCGCATGCCTGTAGTCCCACCTACTCGGGAGGCTGAGGCAGGAGAATAGCTTGAACCAGGAGGCAGAGGTTGCAGTGAGTGGAGATCGTGCTATTGCACTCCAGCCTGGGTAACAAGAGTGAAACTCCGTCTCAAAAAAAAGAGATATTTGTAATTTAAATAAATGTTGTAAATAATAATTGAAACTTTAAATCCAGATTTTAAAAAATTGTCGTTTTGGGCTGGGCACAGTGGCTCGTCTGTAATCCCAGCACTTTGGTCAGGCAGGCAGAACACTTGAGGTCAGGAGTTTGAGACCACACTGGCCAACATGGTGAAACTCCATCTCTACTAAGAACACAAAAATTAGCCAGGTGTAGTGGTGAGTACCTGTAATCCCAGGTACACGGGAGACTGAGGCCAGATAATCCTTTGAACCCGAGAAGTGGAGGCTGCAATGATCCAAGATTGCACCATTAAACTCCAACCTGGGTGACAGAGTGGAATGGAGACAGAGACATTTAAAAAAGAGAGAGAGAGAGAGAGAGAAGGAAAGAAAGAAGGAAGGAAGAAGGAAGGAAGGACGACCAAGGTTACACAAGAAGTACAGATGTCTTTCCTTACTCATGACATGATTACCTATCTAGAAAATCCAATGGAATCTACATAGGAGCTCCTAGAAATGCGTTTAACAAGCTTATAGGAAATAACACACAAAAATCAGTTTTCTATATACTAGTAGTAAACAATTAGAATTGAAATAATCGACATAAAAATATCAAATACTTGCCAGGCGCGGTGGCTCAACCCTGTAATCCCAGCACTTTGGGAGGCTCAGGCAGGTGGATCACAAGGTCAAGAGATCAAGACTATCCTGGTGAACAGGGTGACACCCCGTCTCTATTAAAAATATAAAAAATTAGCTGGGCATGGTAGTGCGTGCCTGTAATCCCAGCTACTCAGGAGGCTGAGGCAGGAGAATTGCCTGAACCCAGGACACGGAGGTTGCGGTGAGCCGAGATCGTGCCACTGCACTCCAGCCTGGGTAACAAGAGCGAAACTCTGTCTCAAAAAAAATAATAATAAAATTAAAAAAATAAAAAAAATCAAATACTTAAGGACAAATTTGACAAAAGATGTTAAACACATGTACACTAAAAGTTACAAATTTTAGACAATTAGATAAAAATTCATGGAATAGACTAGACTCACTCTCAGTTATGTCTACTAGCTGATACGTTAAGATGTTAATTTTCTCCATACTAATATAAAAAGATATAACACATAATCCCATCAAAATCACACCATCTTTTTTTTTAACACAAGTTTTTCCAAAAGTCACCTATTTTTCATCAATTGAAAGATATTAATCCCTGAATTAACCGAATAAACCTAAGGAGGAAAATATGGAACTAAGTTAATACAGATTCTGAGCCTAGAGATCAGTTCCCAAAGAGAAGTGAAGGACAGTAGCTGACTACACTAGAGAGTACTCTGTCCAGTGGAACAGAACAGATGTTCTACTGATTGTGTGTGTACAGTAAGTAAGTGTGTGTGTGGCAGAGGAGGATGTAAGAGTGCCATCTCTTATTTTTTTTTTTTTCAGACGGAGTTTCACTCGTTTCCCAGGCTGGATTGCAAATCATGGCACAATTCAGCTCACTGCAATCTCTGCCTTCTGGGTTCAAGCAATTCTCCTGCCTCAGCCCAATGAATAGCTGGGATCACAGGCATGTGCCACCATGCACGGCTAATGTGTTTGTATTTTTAGTAGAGATGGGGTTTTACCATTTTGGCCAGTCTGGTTTCAACCTCCTGATCTCAGGTGATCCGCCCACTTCACCCTCCCAAGTGCTAGGATTAAGGGCATGAGCTACCATTTCATTTTCTAGAAAACTAAGGTAGTCCTGACAAAGACATACTGAATAAAAAATAGGTACTTAGAAATATTGAGGTAGACAGATGAAAGGGAAAAGTGGCATTGGGCATTGAGGTTCATGCTGGTAATCCCAGTGCCTTAGGAGGCTAAGGCATGAGAAATGCTTGAGGTCACACGTTCAAGACCAGCCTGGGCAAAATAGAAATTAAAAAAAAAAATAATTAGCCAGGCTCGGTGGCTAAAGCCTGTAATCCCAGCACTTTGGGAGGCTGAGGAGGGTGTATCACGAAGTCAAGAGATCGAGACCAACGTGGTCAACATGGTGAAACCCCATCTCTACTAAAAATACAAAAAATCAGCTGGGCATGGTGGCGCATGCCTGTAATCCCAGCTACTCAGGAGGCTGAAGCAGGAGAATTGCCTGAACCCAGGAGGCGGAGGTTGCGGTGAGCCGAGATCGTGCCATTGCACTCCAGCCTGGGTAACAAGAGCGAAACTCCAGCTCAAAAAAAGAAATTATTTAAAAAAAAAAGTTGGTCAGGTGCAGTGGCTTACACCTCTAATCCCAGCACTTTGGGAGGCTGAGGCAGGCATATCACAATGTCAGGAGTTTAAGACCAGCCTGATCAACATGGTGAAACCACAACTCTACTAAAAATACAAAAATTAGCCAGGTGTGGTGGTGCGTGCCTGTAATCCCAGCTACTCAGGAGGCTGAGACAGGAGACTCGCTGGAACCCAGGAGGCAGAGGTTGCAGTGAGCTGAGATTGCGCCATTGCACTACAGCCTGGACGACACAATCATTAATAAAGACTTAATCATTCTTAAAGGAAAAAAAATAAGCAATACTGAAGAAACATTATAGGGCTTCTATTGGCAATAACTGGAGTAATAATTTTTTTTTACATAATACATTTCTTTAGTATATATTTTTAGTATTTTATTTCAGGATTTCTAAAGTAGTTTGTCTTTGACCCATAATTTGTTATTAAGTAGGTCCTATCATCACATTTTTTAGTGCTGAAACTGACATATAAACAATTCTGCGGTTTCTTTGGTGGGAAAAATAGCAGAAAATACAGAATTAGCAAAACTAGATTCACTGGCTCTATCATGTTTGCTAGGTGTAAAAAAAATGACAGTTTTCAAACAGCTATTTATTCACAATCTTTTACTCTAGAAATTTTAAGAGGTTTTGAGTCCATTCCAGTATAAAAATAAGGCCAAAGTGGCCCTGTAAAATCATCATTAAAAGTATACAGTAGAGAGCTATCATTCACATTATAAAAGGAAATCTCACTCATTTCATAGTCTAAAAAAATGCCAATCTTACTAGGTGCTACTTTTGGCAGCGGATTAATTTCCTCATGACCCAATACAATATAATTATCCCGACCAGATCGCCGAATTCCCCACAATCCATTCTGTACTAATGTTGGTGAGCGCTTCCTCCTTCTGGGAAGAGAGTCATCACAGACACCAAGGATCCATTCAGGCTTGTCTTTCACTTCTACTTCCCAGTACTGCCGGCCACTACTATAGCCCTTAGAACCCACAACAGCTGGGAGGCGATAAAATCTTCTTGGGTTTGAAGGTAAGTTTTGCACTGTATTTCCATAGCGCACAGTTTTCCTATCTGCTGACACTACAAGTTTATGATGTGCTGTTTCAGGATCTAGAATTACATCTACTTGAAATCGCTTGATAATTTTCTATAGGCCAGAATATTGTGGAGGCAGACGGTAACCGTATTCTTTTAATCTGAATGAAAAAGGTTCAGGGAATTTGAAATTTTTGTATCTGTGATAGATATCCTTAACATTTGCCAGTAATTCCAGTCCTGACTTTACATATGTGCTCTCTATCTCCTTTAGTAGATATTTTAATGAGGAGGTATGATCTGAGAATTTTCTTAGGCTTTCATTTAGTTGTGCTAAAATATCCGTCTCTTCAGCTTGTAATTGCCCAAGAACAGTCTCTTGCTCCTTTTGGAGAAATAACCTAAGTTGCTCAAATTCAGACCTGACTTCTTCTTCCTTATGTTTTACCTTTTTCTTCAGTTCTAACGATTTTCTGGTTTGTACAGTTATGATTTTTTCAGTTAGTTCCACTCCCTCCTTCCATGCAGCATTGTATTCCTCCAATTTTTTCCTGTGATGGGAGGCAGCCTTCTTTCTGGGCCGAACACAGTGAAGCTGGTGATCAGTGGAGAAACGGCACCTTGGACATAAAAGCTCTAGGTCTTCCCGACAGAAAAAGGTCAAAACCTGATTATGCTTCTTACATACATGCTTCTCTTCCTGCCGCTTTCTCTTGCTTCTTATCTGGAGTTGCTTAGCAATTTCAGTCAAATGACCCAGTTGAGGATTGCTTGTCAATTTCCTTTCGGGACAGCAAAAGTGGCAAAAAGGGCAGGGAAAGCAAGTAATCCAGACAGACGGGACAGCTAGCCACTGCTTGAAGGTCAGCCATTGAGCCTTGAACAAAGATGGTAGGTAAAGTAATTATTTTAATAAGGCCTAGCTCTCTAGACTTAAGTCCCAGTAAGCAGTACATATCTTCCCCCAGACTTTGAAATTTGAATTGGCTTTCAGTTTTACTGCTTTGGCATGTAGATGGCAGCTTCTAGAAACTTCTCAGCTCCTTAGCTTCAGAGTCTACGGCCATGAATACTTCACAGCCTGCGGCCTATTGCACATTTCAACGTATTAGCTGGGTTGCTGCTCTTCCCTCTTAATGAAATAAAGTCAAGTTTTCCTCAAGAAAGTAGACTCAGGTCTAAGATAAGGAATCCTCCCTATGAGTGAGAAAAGACAAAACATTACAAATCTGATTACATAATCACAAATGTATTAAACATTCACACAGGAATCATCAAAGAATGCTGAAATCACTGGGTGGATGTTCTTGGAGAAACAAGATATTAATATCGCAGAGATTCGCACCATACATTACTTACACACACACACACACACACACACACACACACACACACACAATGTTAAAAATGTGGAACAAACTTACGTGCTTCTTGGTAGAATGCAATGGCAACTTTACAGCATTGCTCATATCATAGTCTTTCCAAAAATATTGACTTTCAAGCTAACCATGAGAAAATTAATTCAGATTGTGGAGCAATCCTACTAGACAACTGGTATGTATTCTATAAAATTGTCAATTATACGAAAAACAATCATAAAAAAGATTTCCAGATTTAAGGAGAGGAAAGAAACGTGAAAAATACAACATGTGATATCTGATTGGATCTGAAATCTTGAAATTTAACAGCAACAACAACAAAGAACTAAAAAAATGCTGGAAACAGGCCCGGTATGGTGGCTAACACCTGGAATCACAACACTGAGGGGCCAAGATGTATGACTCCCTTGCAGCCAGGGGTTCAAGACCAGCTTGATCAACATGGTGAAACTCCATCTCTACTAAAAATACAAAACATTAGCTGGGCAAGGTGGCATGTGCATGTAATCCCAGCTGCCTGAGAGACTGAGGCAGGAGAATCACTTCGCTGGACCCTGGGAGATACAGGTTGCAGTGAGCCGAGATTGTAGGACAACACTAAACCGTGGGCACTAGAGTGAAACCATATATTAAAAAAAAGAAAGAAAGAAAGAAGAGAAAGAAAGAAAAGAAAGAAAGAAATAAAGAAAGAAGGAAGGAAAGAAAGATAAAGAGAGAATTGGGAAGAAATAAATGTAAGAAACTTAGTATGGACTCCATCTCACATAATGTTCTACCAGTGTTAAATTAGGTACAATAAAATTATAGTAAAAAATAAATGGCTTCGCCGGGCGCGGTGGCTCAAGCCTGTAATCCCAGCACTTTGGGAGGCTGAGGTGGGTGGATCATGAGGTCAAGAGATCGAGACCATCCTGGTCAACATGGTGAAACCCCGTCTCTACTAAAAATATAAAAAATTAGCTGGGCATGGTGGTGCGTGCCTGTAATCCCAGCTACTCAGGAGGCTGAGGCAGGAGAATTGCCTGAACCCAGGAGGCAGAGGTTGCGGTGAGCCGAGATCGCGCCGTTGCACTCCAGCCTGGGTAACAAGAGCGACACTCCATCTCAAAAAATAAATACATAAATAAATGGCTTCATTGTTAGGAGATACATATTAATACACAGCAGGAAGCCATCTGGAAATCTGAAACCTTCAGAAATTTCCACAATTAACAAAATATATAGCCAAGCATGGTAGCTCACACCTTTAATCCCAGCACTTTTTAAGGCCAAGGTGGGCAGATCACCTGAGGTCGGGTGTTTGAGATCAGCCTGACAGAGATACCCCGTCTCCACTAAAAATAAAAAGTGAGCCAGGTGTGGTGGTGCATGCCTGTAATTCCAGCTACCCAGGAGGCTGAGGCAGGAGAATTGCTTGAACCTAGGAGGTGGAGGTTGCAGTGGGCTGAGATGACACCATTGCACTCCAACCTGGGTGACACAGAGAGACTGTGTCTCAAACAAACAAAAACATAAATAAACAGAGAAAACATGAATGTAACAAACAGTTAACAATGGGGTGAATCCAGGAAAAAAGTATAAGGATACCCAGCCTTTCAAACTTTCTTTAGGTCTGATGCTTTCAAAATAAAAGTGAGGGATCAAGACTTCCTGGTTTGCTTTCAAGACACCTACAGGTACCTGATTTTAAGCAAGTCAGATTCCTCCATCAAACCTTGCAAGCTACCTAACCCAGCCTGACTAACATGGAGAAACTCCATCTCCACTAAAAATACAAAATTAGCCCAGTGTGGTGGTGCATGCCTGTAATCCCAGCTACCCGAGACACTGAGGCAGGAGAATCACTTGAACCTAGGAGTCAGAGGTTTAGTGAGCTAAGATCATGCCATTGCACTCTAGCCTGGGCAACAAGGGTGCAACTCTGCTCTCTCTCTGTCTCTCTGTCTCTGTCTCTGTCTCTGTCTCTGTCTGTCTCTCTCTCTCTCTCTCTCTCTCTCTATATATATATATATGGCCAGGCTGGTCTGAACTCCTGACCTCAGGTGATCCACCCACCTCGGCCTCCCAAAGTGCTAGGATTACAGGCATGAGCCACCGTGCCCGGCCGGCCAAAGGAACTTTCTGCTAGATCTCTTGTCATCTGAAACCAAACAAGAGCCATGAATTGCATTTGCTTATTAGTTCTTTTAAATCTTTTTCAATCTAGAAAAATGTTCCCTGCCTCCACCTATGTCCTAGACTACCCCACATTCAAGATTTGCCAATGGCTTTACTGGTTCTTTTTTTTTTTTTTTCACGAGGTAGAGCCTTGCTCTGTTGCCCAGTTGCAGGATCTTGGTTCATTGCAGTCTCTACCTCCTGGGTTCAAGTGATTCTCCTGCTTCAGCCTCCTGAGTAGCTGGGACAACAGGTATACACCACCACACCCAGTTAATTTTTGTATATTATGTGGAGATGGGTTTTCGCCATGTTGTCCAGGCTGGTCTTGAACTCTGGACTGCAGGTGATCTGCCTGCCTCGGCCTCCTAAAGTGCTGGGATTACAGACATGAGCCACTGCTCCCAACATGCCTATTGCTTGTTGACATCAATTAATTTGTACCTCAGGCCTTCACTCTTTAAACAAATTACATGTTTCCCCTCTTTATAACCTGTTAATAACTCCCCATAAGTCACAACAAAGTTTTTCACCCTGAGCTCACCATTCAGAGCCCTCTGTATTTCATTATCTTCATCTGGCTACAGTGCCCTAAAGTACTTAACAAAAACAAATAAACATGGGTATCTTGCTTTCCCTCTTCTGCACAAACCACTTTCTGCTTAGATTACCCTACTCTCACTTCTTTCCTAGGACTGTTTTGCAACTAGAGACTCAGCACAAGTGACATGTCCTCAAGGATAATTTATTATATGTCAGGCACTATGCTAAAGATCTTCCATATAGACAGGTTCAACCAAACCGTCGGAATAACTCCATCAGTTAGGAGCTATCATCCTCACTTAGAGATGTAAAAGCCGAGTCCACAAGAATTTGAACACGCTTACCCATCATTACGCTGATTGGCATAGCCACTGGCATGATAATCACTAAGTTGTAGCGCTCCTTCCTTACACTCCCAGAGCAGCCTATGCTTCTCTCTATATGAAACCACCTTACATCTTTCATATTTGATATGCTCAGTTGTTCATACTTAATAATGTCTCCCAAATATTTTAACAGGGAATAATGCACTTACTGGTCCAACATTACAATGGTGAAAACAGGGAACATAGAAATTGAAAGCTAACAATTCCTAACAGAATTGGGTTTTCATCCAACTCTAACACTTTGCTATCTACAGGTACTTGGTCAACTTGGTCAAGTTAAATTCTGAGTTTCACTTTTCAGAAAGTAGGAAATAATACTGTCTCAGGTTTTAAGCATAAATGAATAAATTACGTAAGTTTTAGAAGTGTGTTAATACAGCCAGGCGCGGTGGCTCAAGCCTGTAATCCCAGCACTTTGGGAGGCCGAGACGGGTGGGTCACGAGGGCAAGAGATCGAGACCATCCTGGCCAACATGGTGAAAGCCCTTCTCTAAAAAAGAAAAAGAAAAAAATTAGCTGGCAATGGCAGCACATGCCTGTATTTCCAGCTACTTGGAAGGCTGTGGCAGAAAAATCACTTGAACTTGGAAGACAGAGCTTGCAGTGAGTGGAGATCTTGCCACTGTACTCCAGCCTGGGCGACAGAGCAAGGCTCCGTCTCAGTAAAAAGCCACATTGACATTTTAACCTGAAAGCTGTTGTGTCTTAATAAGGTTGTTAATCCTCAAATGATTAGTAAAGGTAGTAACTTCCAAAGGCTCACTGCAGTAACGGTGTGCTTCAGAAAATTGTCCTATACTAATTGTGGAATAAAACAGAAGTTTCCAAATTTTAAAATACATCATTTATTTTAAATAACCCTCCGTATCTACAAGTTCAGCATCCACTAACACAATCAACTTTGGAAAGAATTGAAAATACATATTCCTGGGATGCAGAATCTCCATCCACTGGTCATGAGCATTCATATGGACTCACGGCCAGGAATGGTGGCTCAGGCCTGTAATCAAGAACTTGGGAGGCCAAGGTGGGCAGATCGGTGAGCCCAGAAGTTCAAAACCAGCCTGAGCAACATGGAAAAATCCCATCTCTACAAAATCCCATTTCTACAGAAAAAAAGAAAACAAATATAAAGAACGCTGTCTCTTACAAATCGCTCTTCCCATCTGCCCACACAGTGTGGCTATGGTGACTCCCAATACTTGCTTAATACTTTCAAATGGGTACTTTCGCGCAGAATAAGAAAGTTGGAATGTGCTCGGTTTCCTGCCTGGAGCTCAGCCTGTGCGGGGATTGGCGAGTCCTCCGGAAGTGGGCGGGGCGGGCCTGCGCATGCTCCGTGACCCTGGGTGCAGGGAGAGTGTGAAGCTTTGAGAGCTGCGGCGGCCTCCTCAATGATCAGGGCCCAGTTGGCCCCAAGTGGCATTTAATTCCCCGGGGTACCTCTTTGGATTCTCACCATTTTTTATTTATATGAGCAAACTTGAGGGTCCAAGTGAGGCTGCAAGCTGGTTAAAAGCTTCACCAGCACAGCGTCCCCTCCCAGATGGTGAGGGAGGGGAGTGCTTTGCTGGGTCAAGTGCTTCCCATAGCCTGCGGCCGCAGCGTGGAGTCGTTGAGCTTCCTCCACCCGTGAAAGAGGAACAGACGTGCCTGTGGCTCAGTTTGCATCACAGTGGCTGACTGGGTGGATCTCTCACACCCTGTGGGATTGTGCTCCACCCTACCAACTCAGGTTCACCTCAGGAAGTGACATTGGCGTTGGAATTTCAGGTATGAAGAGGCATTCGTTGGACAAATTCCATGGTCAAAGTCTTCAAGGCTGAAAGAAGAGCTAATGTGGAGACACTCCACATTAGAGAATTTAGTACAGAGCCGGGCGAGGTGGCTCACGCCTGTACTCCCAGCCCTTTGGGAGGCTGAGGCAGCGGATCACCTGAGGTCAGGAGCTCCAGACCAGCCTGATTGATGTGGTGAAACCCTGCCTTTTTAGAAAAGTTTAGTACAGGCCGGGCATGGTAGTTTACACCTGTAATCCAAGCCCCTTGAGAGGCAGAGGTGGGAGGATCGCTTGAGGCCAGGAATTCAGGATAAACCTGGGTAACATAGCCAGACACTGCCTATACAAAAACATGCTTTTTTTTTTTTTTTTTTTTTTTTTTTTTTTTTTTTTTTGAGACAGAGTGTGGCTCTGTTGCCCAGGCTGGTTGTAGTGGTGTGATCTCAGCTCACTGCAATCTCTGCTTCCCAGCTTCAAGCAATTTTCCTGCCTCAGCCTCCCAAGTAGCTGGGACTACAGGCGCATGCTGCCATGCCCAGCTATTTTTATTGATTGATTGATTGATTTTGTATTTAAGTAGAGATGGGGTTTTACCACGTTGCCCAGGTGGGTCTCAAACTCCTGAGCTCGGGCAATCCGCCTGCCTCAGCCTCCCAAAGTGCTAGGATTACAGCTGTGAGCCATTCCGTCCAGCCAGAAATGGTAATTTTTAAAAAACTTGGTCGAAGAGGAACTGAACGAGGTCATTTGGCTGACACTAAAGCGTGGCTGTTGCAAGAAGTAGAAAAGATGGAAAATGGCTTTTGTGAGGCTTATGAGATTGGCAAGTATCAATGTTACAAGGAACTTTAGGCAAAGTTGAGGATTTTGGTTTTTGTCAAATGCAAAGAAAAGCCAGTAAAGGATTTTAAACATGACGTAATAAGAATGGAATGGTGAAATAACGACTGTTTCCAATTCAGGAAGAAGACCTGTTGATGCTTTTAATAGATCCTAGAAAGGATGTGTGGTGGACAGTTGATTAGAGGTGTGACCCAGACAATCAACAGATAAAGAAAAGTCCTGGTTGGTCAACTTTTTGAAATTCCAGTGGCGGCTGACAAAGAAAGAAAAAGAGATACTAGGGGCAGCAGCTTCCCCCATATTACTTTGCGGTTAGTGAGTGCATCGTTTATTTATTTATTTGTAAATTTCCCCCAGGCTGGCGTGCAATGGCACCGTCCTGGATCACTGCATTATCCACGTCCCAGGTTCAGCCTCCTGTGTTACAGTGATTCTCCCCCATTAGCCTACCGAGTGCCTGGGATTACAGATTTGCACCACTATGCCCAGATGTTTTTGTGGGTTTTTTGTTGTTGTTGTTGTTGTTGTTGTTGTTGTTGTTGTTTTAAATATGGGGTTTCACCATGTTGGTCAGGTTGGTCTTCAACTCCTGACCTCAGGTGATCTGCCTGCCTTGACCTCCAAAGTGCTTGGATTACAGGCGTGAGCCACCATGCCCGGCCTGTTTTTCTGTTTTTACTACAGACAGGAGTTTCACTGTGTTGGCCAGACCGATCTCAAACGCCTGGGCTCAAGTGATCCACCTGCCTCAGGCTCCCAAAGTACTGGGATGACTTACAGACATGAGCCAGCATGCCCATCCTTTATATGATGTATTTTAAATTGAAACGATGCAGCCAGTCACAGTGGTTTCTTTACCTCTCACAGTATGTGACAGAAAAATTACTTAAGATACCCAAAGAATTATAAATATTTCTATTATAATGACACATACGTATGTATATCTAATGCAGCACTATTGACAATAACAAAGACTTGGAACCAACTCAAGTGCCCATCAGAGATAGACTGAAAAAAGAAAATGTGGAACATTTACTCCATGGAATACTATGCAGCCATAAAAAAGAATGAGATCATGTCATTTTCAGGGACATGGA
Organism: Saimiri boliviensis; assembly: GCF_048565385.1. Taxonomy (NCBI): domain Eukaryota; kingdom Metazoa; phylum Chordata; class Mammalia; order Primates; family Cebidae; genus Saimiri; species Saimiri boliviensis. The sequence continues at coordinate 124,525,527 of NC_133451.1, forward strand.
AGAAGCTGGGAGCCATCATTCTCAGCAAACTAACACAGGAACAGAAAACCAAACACTGCATGTTCTCACTCATATTAGTGGGAGTTGAACAATGAGAATACAAGGACGCAGGGAGGAACACCACAGACGAGGGCCTGTTGGGGTTTGGGGTTGAGGAGATGGAGAGCATTAGGACAAATACTGAATACAGGAGGGGCTTATAACCTAGATGATGGGTTGATAGGTGCCGGAAACCACCGTGGCACATATTTACCTATGTAGCAAATTTGCACATTCTGTATATGTATCTCAGAACTTAAAGTTAAAAGAAAAAAAAAAAAAATTACTTAAGAGACCAGGCCTGGTGGCTGCTGCCTGAAGTCCCAGCACTTTGGGAGGCCGAGGTGGGTGATCTCTGGAGGTCCCAAGTAAATAAATAAATAAATAAATACATAAATACTTAATATAGGAACCCCCTCAATATGACACTGAATCCTGCAAGGCTGACTATGCCTCACTGGGTACAGCATAATTTAACAGGATACGGTCCACCTGCTAGATGCTAATTAACCTGAAGAGATGTAATTTAATTATTTTTCTGGAGCAGTTGCTCTTAAGAATTTTCTTCTTCCCTGTGAGAAGAGTTCAGAAGCAATCTGGCTTTCAGCCATACTCATCCACTGAGACTGTGCCAAGTGTATCAATCATCAGCCAAGGAATATTTTTCATGCCTGTCACATTCTAAGATGCTTTGTAGCTGTGCTCTGTGTCTGTTCCATCTGGATTTAGCAGATCACTCTCCTTCTTCATGTCAATATGTGTATATACATAAAGGTCTGCAAGGACACGTGACAGACTTTTTGCAGGTAGTATGAAATATGTATGTATGTGTATATGTGTGTGTGTACCTATGTGTGCCTGTGTACTTCTGCAGGTTAGAGAAAGAAAGTAAAGCGTGGTGGTGAACGCTTCACTTTAGAACCAGGCTTCCAGGAGTTCAAACCCATGCTCTGTCCTCTTCCATCTGTGTGACCTCAGCAGTTATCTTTTTTGGTAAATAAAAGGAGGGATGGGGCAATAACAGTTTAACTTACGTTTTAGATGTATGAGGTCTAAATGAATTTTCATGAGTTAAAGCACTTTGAATAGGCTCACACATGGTAAATGTAGTGTACAAAATATAAAAAAGATATATTTTGTTAATATATACCTGCTGATTATCTATACATTCATTTGAAAAAGTTTTTTTTTTTTTTTTTTTGCAACAGCTGGGGTTGCAAGAAAAAAAAAAATTTTTTTTTTTCTGTTTTTCTCTGAAGACAGGGAAGTGGTCAGGTGAGATGGCTCATGCGTATAATCCCAGCAATTTGGGAGGCCAAGGCAGACAGGTCACCTGAGGTCAGGAGTTTGAGGCCAGCCTGGCCAACATGGCAAAACTCCATCTCTTCTAAAAATACAAACATCAGTTAGGCATGGTGGCAGGTGCCTGTAATCACAGGTACTTTGGAGGCTGAGGCTGGAGAATCACTTCAGCCCAGAACGTAGAGGTTGCATTGAATGAAGATTAGGCCACTACACTCTAGCCTGGGCAACAAGAACAAAATTCTATCTCAATATTTATTATTAATAATGTTTTCAACTGTTATTTGTATATTTATCTCTTCTATTTTGTCAGTGTTCATCAATTTGGATCTTTTTTGTGTTTGAGACAGTTTCATTCTTGTTGCCCAGGCTGGAGTGAAATGGTATCAGCTCGTCTCATTGCAACCTCTAACTTCCGGGTTCAGGAGATTCTCCCACCTTGCCTTAGCCTCTTAAGTAGCTGGAATTTCAGGTGCCCACCACCACACCCAGTCAATTTTTGTATTTTTAGTGGAGATGGGATTTCTCCATGTTGGCCAAGCTGGTCTCAAACTCCTGACCTTGTGATCCACCCACCTCATCCTCTCAAAGGCTGAGATCAGAGGTGTGAGCCAATGCACCCAGCCCGATCATTTGTTACTTGGTTTGTAAATGCCTTTTTGATGTAATGTGTATTTTGTCTGATGACCACTGCTCTCTTTTGGCTTGTTTCCATGGAATACCTTTTTCATTCATTCACTTTCAACCTGTTTGTGTCTTTGGATTTAAAGTGAATTTCTCTTTAGACCATATATATGAGAATCATTTTAGACTTAATTCTGCCAATCTGCCTTTGAAGAAAGAATTTAAGCCATTTACATTTAAAATAATAACTGATAAGAGGGGATTTACTTTTGTCATTTTACTGTTTGTTTTCTAAAGGCTGTGTAGCGTTTTTTTTTTTTTTTCTCATTATTTCCATGCATAGCTGATGCTAAGATAAAAGCTAAAATTGACTGACGTTAATGGCAATTTATCCTCCAAGACTTCCCCTGGAATTTGCAAGCCTTAAAAAGACTGCAAAGACCAGGCGTGGAGTCTCATGCCTGTAATCCCAGCACTTCGAGGGGCTGAAGCTGGAGGATCACAAGGTCAGGTGTTCAAGACAGTCTGGTCAACATGGTGAAATCATGTTTCTACTCAAAATACAAACAAAAATTAGCTGGGTGTGGTGGTGCATGCCTGTAAAACCAGCTACTCTGCAGGCTGAGGCAGGAGAATTGCTTGAACCTGGTAAGTGGAGGTAGCAATTAGCTGAGATAGGGCCACTGCTCTCAATCTGGGTGACAGAGGGAGCCCCCGTCTCACACACACACACACACACACACACACACACACACACACACAATACTCCGGAGTTCCAAAACAGTTTTATCAGTGAGATTTTGTTAGTGCAACTGATGTCTAAGTAGGGAAAAATGATTCTTGGTTTTCCTATTTCTCTATCTTCCAAGAATTCTTCCCTGTTGCTTATTTCAATGTGTTTTTTTCTTCTATTAAACTGTATTCATGAGTTGTTATGGTGAAATCTCATCTCTACTAAAAATACAAAAATTAGCCAGGCATGGTGACAGGCACCAAATAATGTGTCACCCCAAAATTATGTATTTTTGAAAATTCATACGTTTAAGGCCTCATTCTTAGGGCTTACATTCTTACATTCAAAAAAAATTTTTTTCATTCTATATTTTCTTAAATTCAAATTTTCTTTACATTCTTAAATACAAAATTCATGTGTTTAAGCCCTAATCTGAACTTAATGACTTCTCAACGGTGCCACCTTTATATTTTGCACAGTGAAAAAATATGAAGGTGGTGCCTTTGTGGAGGTTGTTAGGTTTAGATGAGTTCATGAGGGTGGGGTCCCCATGATGGGATTAGTGGCCTTATCAGAAGAGGAAGAGAGACCTGAGCTCTTTCTGTGCACACAAGTAAGAGAGAAAAGGCATCAGAGTGAAACCTATCTTGCTGGCACATTGATCTTGGACTTCCTAGTGTCCATAATATGGAGAAACAAATGTCTGTTTTTAGGCCACCCAATGATGGTGTCTTGTTATGGTAGCCAAAACAACTTAAATCATGATAAATCAAGTTTGCAGAATTTTGTAAGCTTTTATCGTGAATTATTAAACTGAAGGTGGTCTTGAGGACCTCCTGAACTTGTAGTGGTGATTAGAAAGATTTTGCTTCAGTTGGGTGTGGAGGCTCAGGCCTATAATCCCAGCACTTGGGAAGTCAAGGCAAATGGATCACCTGAGGGCAGGAGTTTGAGAGCAGCCTGACCAACATGGTGAGACCCTGTCTCTAATAAAAATACAAAAATTAGCCAGTCGTGGTGGCAAGCACCTGTAATTCCAGCTACTCAGGAGGCTGAGGTGGGAGAATTGCTTGAACCTGAGAGGCAGAGGTTGCAGTGAGCCAAGATCACACCACTTCACTCCAGCCAGGGCAACAGAGGGAGATTCTGTCTCAAAAAAAAAAAAAGAAAGATTTTGTTCTCTGCAATGCTAATCTGAGAGTGTGCAGAAGAGATTATACAGTTTGTGTAATATTCTAAGTGTGGATGTACAGTGAATTACTTCAGTTGTTGGACTGTTAAAAAAATTTACAAGATTTTTACTATTGTATGTAATATTATGGTGAAATGTGACACATATGCATTTTTAAATTACATTTTTCATAACAACACTTATCATGAGACCTACCCACTCAACTAGGCTTCAAGTGTATAATATCCTATACTTGCTCATAAGTACAATGTTCTACAGCAGGTCTGTAGAGATTACTTATCTTGTTTATCTAAAATGGAATGCTTGTTGACTCGTAACTTTCCATTTCTACTACTCCCAACCCTTGGCAAACACCATTCCCCTCAGATTTTATGAATTTAACTCTTTTTTTTTTTTTTTTTTTTTTTTTTTTATGTTTCTAAAAGTACTGAGTTTATTTTAAAGCATAACATCGTTTGAATCTCATGAAACAAAGCCATCTCTTCATTAAACATTGATTTTGGCAAAAAGTAAGACTAGCATACAATAGTTATATATGAAAAAGTAGTTTAAAGTAAGAGGTGTTTGCTTTTAGTAGTAAAGTAGTATGAAACTAAAGTACTATATAAATCTACTGTGTTCTTTATTTAGGCCATGTTTCCTGTCCTTTTAGAAGTCTTCAGACTTAATATTTTAAAAGTTGCTGTTTTTATTTGATACTTGTACTTTTTGCTGGAATAGAAGCATAGAAAAGATTCTCACTGCTTAAGGCTAATATACTCATGCAATACATCGTTAAACTGAAATAAGAAGGTAAGATATCTTAGGAATAATAGCATTTATGATTGCAAGTTTTTTTTAAAGGGGCAAAACTACTAAGATTTGTTTTAGCAAAAACTCAAGGGAAACCAATCTTGGGAAATAATCGCCAACTTATTTTATAAGAGTTTTTTAAAAATCTAATCTCTTTGCTAGAGAATGCCATTTTAAGCTTACTTGGCATCCCACTTCCATGATATGCATATGCATATTTCACTGAGACAATCAACTTGGAAATATCGTTCCATCATAGCTGTTAAACAAGGAACTTGTCCACTGAATGAATCTATTGTTTTTTTTAATGTGTAGAAAGGCATCTATTCTGATCACTGCAATATGCAATAAAGGCTACATTTAGAAGCTTGGAAAATCTGTGGCTCAATACGTAAAATTTTCATCTACAAAAGAATGGGAATGTTATAATTACCATAGGAAATTACGGCGTTTAACATATCATAAACATTACCTGCAAGTACTTTTTAAACACAATAATATAGCATCAGAAAGGTACATATTCTTGTTCACTAAAATTAATGAGGCAACGTAGGAGTAAGAGACAGGTTATTTTTCTCTCCTCTCCCCACCTTTTAACATAGGGCCAGAGATACACTTAAGCTGCCATAAAAATGGCAAAAAAGGAGGGAAGGATATTTTCTCTGTAAAAATCATTGGTGTACACAGGACGTTTTGGCAGGTAACAGCACTATGTCTATGATGTCTACTTATTCATATAATTTTATGTTAATATCCCATTCTCCTCACCATAATGCTCAAATTTTAATTTTGTATTCATTTTGAATGTTTGCATGTGAAAACACCAACTAATCTATTATTTCAACATTAAGCTTATTTATTTTGAAGCAAAGCTAATTCCGCTATTTTATAAAAGCAGTGGAGACTCATTTATCAGGACGCTTAAAGCACAGTGCTTAAGGTTCATGCTTGCTGCTTTGCTTGCACTTCTGCTTCCTTTGAACCAGGTGGGGCTGTCAGGCCTAAGAAGGCATACACTGCATTATTTTCTCTGGCTTCAAAGAAGGCATCATAGTCACCTCGGTACTGGCTTTCATTGAAAATCTGAGGCGGCAGGGGGTACCCTGTGGCTGGTCGACTATTTTCAGGTACATTTTCTCTCATCCACTTCCGATTCTCTTCGTTGGCTGCAATATCTTTTTCTTCGAATCCTATTTTGTTGGCTTCTAGGAAACCAAGCACATCCTGCTGTTTCTTCTTAATCGCCGTAGAGCCAGAGGAAGATGCGATATACACACGGATCACCATCCTGGGAACAGCGGCTGCGGTTGTTTGGGTCCTGAAAAGGGCTGTGGAGCAG
>NC_133451.1:124534047-124668776 GCF_048565385.1 Saimiri boliviensis
CAGGCACGTGCCACCATGCCCAGCTAATTTTTTGTATTTTTAGTAGAGACGGGGTTTCACCATGTTGACCAGGATGGTCTCGATCTCTTGACCTTGTGATCCACTCGTCTCGGCCTCCCGAAGTGCTGGGATTACAGGCTTGAGCCACCGCGCCCGGCCTGGTATGGACATTTTAACAAGAGTATTTCTTCCAATCCATCAAGATGGAATGTCTTCCCACTTTTTTGTGTTCCTTGTGTAATTTTTTTAATCAATATTTTGTAGTTTTCATTTTACAAATGTTACACCTCCTTAAGTTTATTTCTAAATATTTTATTTGTTTTGATACTTATATAAATGGAATTGTTTTTCTTTTTTTTTTTTTTTTTTTTTTTTTTTGAGACGGCGTTTCGCTCTTGTTACCGAGGCTAGAGTGCAATGGCACGATCTCGGCTCACCGCAGCCTCCGCCTCCTGGGTTCAGGCAATTCTCCTGTCTCAGCCTCCTGAGTAGCTGGGATTACAGGCATGTGCCACCATGCCCAGCTAATTTTTTGTATTTTTAGTAGAGACGGGGTTTCACTGTGTTGACCGGGATGGTCTCGATCTCTTGACCTCGTGATCCACCCGCCTCCGCCTCCCAAAGTGCCGGGATTACAGGCTTGAGCCACCGCGCCCGGCCTATGGAATTGTTTTTCTAATTTTCTTTTCAGATAGTTGGTTGTATATAGAAATGCTACTAATTTTTGTATGTTGATAATGTGCCCTCAACATGACTGAATTTATTTATTAGTTCTAATAGACTTCTTAAAATATCTTCAGAGTTCTTTAATATATAATATAATCATCAAATGAGGACAATTTTTCTACTTTCTTTCTGATTTGCATGCCTTTTGCTACTTTTGTCATGCTTAATTGCACTGATTAGACCTTCCAGTACTATACAGAGCAGCAGTGGTGAATGGGCATTCTTGTCTTCCTTGGAGTCTTAGAGAAAAGTTTTCAATTTCCCATGAAAAGTGTGTTGAATTTTGTCAGATGATGATTCTTCATTCACTGAGATGATCTTTTTTTTTTTTTTTTTACTCTATGAAAACAATGTATCACATGAGTTGTCATATGTTGAATTACCTTGGGAATAAATCCCACTAAATCACAGCAGATGGTCCTTTTAATACGGTGTTAGATTTGGTTCCATAGTAATTTGTTGAGGATTTCTGCATCTGTATGTTTCAGGAATATTGGCCTGTTTTTTGATGCCTTTGTCTTGATTTGTTATAAGGGCAGCACTGACTTCATAAAAGGAGTTTGAATGTGTTGCCCTCTCTTCAATTAAAAAAAAAAAAAATTTTTTTTTTTTGTTATGGAGCCTGGCTCTGTCTCACAGGCTGGAGTGCAAAGGCACAATCTTTGCTCACTGCAACCTCCGCCTCCCGGGTTCAAGCAATTCTCCTGCCTCAGCCTCCCTTGTACCTGGGACTAAAGGCACCTGCCACCGCACCCAGCTAATTTTTTTAAATTTTTAGTAGAGAAGCATGTTACCATCCTGGACAGACTGGTCTCAAACTCCTGACCTGATGAGCCACCTGCCTCGGCCTCCCAAAGTGCTGGGAGTACAGGTGTGAGCCACTGTGCCTGACTTCTCTTAAATTTTTTAAAAGACTGAGAAGGTTCCTGCTGACAAGTGGAGGTTAAAAAAAAAGTTAAAAAATAAAAACATGTTTTAGGGGACTCCTTCATAACAATGAAAAAAAAGAAAAAATAAAAATTAGAAAAGATTCAGAAAGATTGCAATTAATGATTCTTTAAATATTAGGCAAAATTCACCAGTGAAGACTTGTTTCTGTCTTTGTGGGGTGGTAATTTTGAGTACGGATTTCATTTCCGTCCTAGTTTTAGAACTGTTCAGACCTTCTATTTCTTTATGATTTTGTCTCAGTAAGGTTGTATGTTTGTAGGACCTTACCTATTTCCTCTTGCTTGTCCAGTTTCCTTGGAGTATAATTTTATACGAGTTTCTTATAATCCATTTTATTTATAGTTTATAAGAAACTCGTATAAAATTATGTGAGTAATCGACATCAGCTGTAATATCGCCTATTATTTCTTATTATATTTATTTGCATGCTTTCTTTTTTCTTCGTTAGTCAAGGGTTTTCATCAATTTTATCTTTTCAAAAAACCAAATCTTAGTTTCTTTTTTCTCTATTCCTTTTCTATTTCCTATTTTATTTGTTTCTCTTGTAATCTGTTATTTTCTCCCTTCTGCTAACTTTGAGCTTAGTTGCTTTTTTCTAGTTCCTTACCATATATAGTAGATGCTTACTTAAAACCTTTGTGGTTTGTTGTTGTTGTTGTTGTTGTTGTTTGGAGACCGGGTTTCGCCCTGTTGGCCAGGATGGTTCCAGTCTCTTGACCTCTTGATTCACCCGCCTCCGTTTCGCAAAGTGTTGGGATTACAGGCGTGAGCCACCGCGCCAGGCCTGTCGTTGTTGTTTTTAATGTAGATGTTATCGCTGTCAACATCCCTCTTATAATCCCACAGGTCACCTGTGCGGAGCAATCCCAGCTCCCCGTGGAGAACTCAAAGGCAGCTTCTCGGCCACCGCGACTCTGACTGCATTCCCATTTTCCGGGGTACTCGGAGGACTCCATCCCGAGCCCGTGGGGCGGCGCCCTCGCCAGGTTCCCCCAATCCCAGCCGGGGCTGGAGCTGTCGCCTTTTGGAGTCCACCTGCGCTCCCCTTCTCCCGGGCGCTCAGGAGCCTCGCTGGGCCCCAGGAAGGTCTGCTCCCGGCGGGGAGCGGCGCTCCTGTCTGCGTGGCGGGGGCGCTCCTGTCCGCGAGGCGGCTCCTGGGGCGGACGGCCCCTCCCTCCCCTGGGAACAGAGGCGTTTTCTCAGCCATCTCAGAAGACTGGACACAGTTCACTGTTTGGGTCCCTACCTGGCCAGGGTCACCGTGAAACCCTGTAGGGAGTTTCCTTTTCAGCTGTCACCCAGGTGGTAACAGCTGCTGAATGTTGACCTTCAGCCCTAATCTTCTGGGATCTTCTCATTAATCGATCCAATCACGGCTGGGCGCCATGGCTCCCACCTGTAATCCCAGCACTTTGGGAGGCCGAGGCTGGGCAGGGGAAGCCGGGGAGGGAGAGGGGGAGAGGGCGGGACGACGGATCACCTGAGATCAGGAGTATGAGACCAGCTTGACCAAAATGGAGAAACCTCATCTCTACCAAAAATATAAGAAGTAACTGGGCTTGGTGACCGAAGCCGGTAGTCCCAGGTACTCTCGAGGCTGAGGCAGGAGAATCCCCTGAACCCGGGAGGCGGACATCGCTGTAAGCGGAGATGTGCCATTGCAGTCAAGCCTGGGCGACAGAGACACTCTGTCTAAAAATTAATTAATTAATTAATTAAATTCATTCACCTTTTAAAAACTCTTTCCTCTAGTCAGCCACTCAAGCAATTTGAAGTATTCACTTAATCAATCATTAGAATCCTACAGCACAGAGAAAATAGACGCAATATCTAAAACTGGGCATCTGGCAGGCCAGGGCAAAGAGACAGAAATAAAGAATGCTTCCGTGTGGAAGCGGTCTGTTCACTTGAGATGAGGCTTTTCTGTTCATCAAGAACGCAAATGCCTCTCTCCAGAACTGAGCCACCGAATAGTGCCTAGCACCATCTGCGGGAACCTTTGGAAAAATCAAAATGACAGAGTTAGAAAACCTCATGTTCATGAAAAATAATCTAGTGGCATCCAGTCTAGTCACCTCCAGTCCCCACGTGTCAAAGGTCAAAAACTGTGACGTTCCCAGCTGATGATATGGCGTGGAGGTGGCCTGTGTCCATTCCCTCTTTAAGCTGCAAATGAGAGCACAGTTGTTCTACAGCTGTCCCTCCTCCTTGTGTTCATTTATCATGCGGTTTTTAAAATCTTCCTTTATCAGCAGAAATATTTCACTTTTTGTGGTCAACATTCAGACTATTGTTATTTTTCTTTTTTGAGACAGAGTTTCACTCTTGTTACCCAGGCTGGAGTGCAATGGCGCAATCTCGGCTCACCACAACCTCCGCCTCCTGGGTTCAGGCAATTCTCCTGCCTCAGCCTCCTGAGTAGCTGGGATTACAGGCACCCGCCACCATGCCCAGCTAATTTTTTGTATTTTTAGTAGAGACGGGGTTTCGCCATGTTGACCGGGATGTTCTCGATCTCTTGACCTTGTGATCCACCCGCCTCAGCCTCCCAAAGTGCTGGGATTACAGGCTTGAGCCACCGTGCCCGGCCTAACATTCAGACTAAATAGTAAATGTCTATTTGTGATAAAAATAATAATAATAATAATATTTTTGAAGGACAAGGAGCATAACCTTGCTTCCAGTGAACTTAATTTCCAGCATTTTTTAATCCTGTCATTTTACATTAAAAACTACCACTTTCTGAGTACTTTATTAAAAACCCTGTATTTTTCGACTTAGTCAAACATTCCATTGAATCTGAAGAATTCTGTTTTGTAAAAAGAATTGTCTTCGATACACAAAAGTGAAAAGGAAGGCTTAGCAGGGCAGCTCAGCCAGGTCCACAGGGTTGCAACGTCCCTTCTCTGTGCTGCTACAACATCCTATCTCTTTCAGTGACTACACAGGGAAATCACAGTATAACCCCCTCTCATCAGGAAGCTTTTTAGAACAGTCTTATACAATATATCATTCTGCTTTCTAAGAATTTTTACAGCCCGGCACAGTGGCTCAGGCCTGTAGTTCCAGCACTTTAAGAGGCTGAGGCAGAAGGACCCCTTGATCCCAGCGATGGCTGTTCATTTCCTGTGCTGTTGAAGGACACACAATCAAAAGAGAATATCCGGAGTGTTTTGAGACAGAATTGTTTCTTTTTTCTTTTCTTTCTTTTTTTTCTGAGACAGTTTAACTCTTGTCATCCGTGCTAGACCTCCATCTCCCGGGTTCAAGCAATTCTCCTGCATCAGCCTCCCAAATAGGTGTGACTACAGGTTCATGCCACCACACCCAGCTAAATTTTTTGTATTTTTAGAGAGACGTCTTTCCACCATGTTGGCCAGGATGGTCTTGATCCCTTAAACTTGTGATCCGTCAGCCGTGTCCTCCCAAAGTGCTTGGATTACTGGTGTGAGCTACTGTGCTTGGCCAGATTCAAGTTCTTTCAACAGTTCCCATCCTCTTTCTACAGCTCTTCCACAGTCTGTTACTCAAATTGCTCTTTCTCTGACTACCTCTTAAACGTGGGTGTTTTCCAGGGTCCTCTCCTTGACTATCTATTTCTGCCAGTGGTTCTCACTGTGTTTTCTGATACCACAAGGCTGCTATGCAACTGAACAGGCTCCTGAAATAAACTCTCATTCCTCTGTTGTAATTCTTTTTTTTTTTTTTTTTTTTTTTTTACGACGAGATTTCACAATGTTGGTCAGGCTGGTCTTGAAATCCTGAACTCAGGTCATCTACCCACTTTGGCCTCCAAAGTGCTTAGATTACAGGCCTGAGCCAGCAAGCCCGGCCCCACGGCATTTTTTAACCTAGTGCTTTATCTTGGGGATTATTATATGTCAGTATACATGCATCTCATTCATTGCTTTTAAGAAGGAATGACCAAATTTAATTGAAAGCTTTAAAATCATCTCAATGATGTTTGTTTTACAATTAGTGGAGTTTGCATTCCTATAGATTCATTATTTCTAAGCTTGTCAGAGGCAACAGGCACTATAGACAACAAATATCTATTTTGTTAGGCCTTATTTCTATTTTGAAATGAAATTCATCAAAATAAAACTTATGTGCATACATATTAAAATATTAGTATTTTACCTCAAAAGGACATAAACGACAATAATAAAAATAGTGTGTAACAAAATAAGCCTCATTGTAACATGCCAAGAGAGACTACAGATTTTCAAAATATCAAAAATGAGGAAGTATGATAGTCTGGGAAATGCACTCATTCTTTTTATTTACTCTCAAAATTATTTCCAGAGTTATGACATAGACTAGAATGTTATGAAGTATCAGGAAAGATATTGCTTCTATCTTGAACTTCACCATCTATGAATGCACAATTTTAGTCTCTAGAACTTGAAAAGAACATGCAGACCAATGCCTTTCATAGGAAATAAAGACTTGAGAATAAGTTAGATTTGAAAAATAATAATAATAATAATAATAATAATAATAGACAATAGCAATGTTGGATGTAGATTTCCAGAGACAGAATCCGGGTAAGACTGAACAACAATAGATTACACCAAAGTGAATTATTAATTCCCATATATATTCACAGTAGATATGCTGCTATTTATGTAGAAATACTTTAAATATGTAGGATTGAAAGGATACTAAATATTTTCAGAACAACCTTTACTCATTTCATTAAATAACTATGTTATTCCTCACCACAAAATGTGCGTGCGTGTGTGTGTGTGTGTGTGTGTGTGTGTGTACTTGATAATTTAATATTTGTTTCTAGGTCTCATAATGCTTCAAATCCCCTCTCTTAAATATTTCCAATCGATAATGTTTTCACAGCAACTTCATTATGGAAACCAATTTCTTTTCAATTTATTATGCAGTTGTAAATGTCATAAGAACTAATTTTACTTATTTCAAAAACAGAGGATATGGCCAGGTGTGGTGATTCATACCGGTAATTCCAGCACTTCAGGAGGTCAACAAGGCAGAATCACTTGGGCACAGGAGTTCCAGATCTGCCTGGGCAATATAGTGAGATTCTGTCTCTATTAAAAATAAAATAAATATTAACTATTAACTATAATATGTTAAAGTAGATGCTCGCTCTCACCCTAGGTTGGTGGAGAAGCAGGACTTTCCGTGTTTTGTTGCCTTGGGTTCAGCCAGGGTTTAAACAGAAAAGCACATTCAAATATGGTGATTTCAGTATCATTTAATAAAGGGACTATGTGCAAAACGAGGCAGACTTTAAGGTAACTCACTGTGGAGCTAAGGTTCCCTCTGAGACCCTGTTCCTATAAGGGGCCTTTTCCAGCCCCAACCCCTATGGCATTACTACTGATTTAAACAGCATCCACTGGGTCAGGAGCAGTGGCTTATGCCTGTCATCCCAGCACTTTGGGAGGTTGAGATGGGTGGACCACGTGAGGTCAGAAATTCGAGACCAGACTAGCCAACATGGTGAAACCCATTCTCTACTAAAAATACAAAAATTAGCCAGCCACCATGGTCAGTCACCTGTAATCACAGCTACTCAGGAGGCCGAGGATGGAGAATCACTTGAACCTGGGAGGCAGAGGTTGAAGTGAGCCGAGATTGCACCTTTGCACTCCACCCTGGGTGACGAGAGTGAAACTCTGTCTCAAAAAAAAATTGAAGACATAGATGGAGATGGGGCATTCTGGGAACCTGGTGAAAAAGAATGTGGCTCTGAACCTCAGACATGTTGCTCAACAATTCACAGTCCAGATGGGTGACTCATGCCTGTAATCTCAACACTTTGGCTGTATAATAAAGAAAATAAAGATTTTAAATTTTAGAAAAAGAAACATTCACAGCCTGTTTTCCTGTTTGCATAGTGGGGATAATAATTGCCATTTCAAGGGGTGGTCATAATCTAATAAGTGTTTGCATAAAGCACGTATCTTAGCGTCCATCATGTGGAAAAGTAAGAGCAGCTGGCAGTAGCAGGCCAAGCACCTAACAAGTTAGTCCACATTACATACTGTAACGTAAGAACCTTATTCCCACTTTGTAGGTAATAAACCCAACATCGCATATATAGCAAAAGGAACAACTGAGACTCCTACCCAATCAGGCTGTTAAGAATATTTCCAGTCACTTTTTTGTACTCAATTATTTGTGATCACTCTTATCTAAGAAAATAAGGAGGTAGCAGTTTTCAGAATCCAATTCCAGAATCATAATACATGGTTGAATGTTTAAAATTGGGTCCTAAAAATTTCATCCAGAATTTTGAATGTTTATTTATTTGCTTATGTATGTATTTATTTATTGAGACCGAGTCTTGCTCTGCGCCCATGTTGTAGTGCAGTGGTGCCATCTCGGCTCACCGCTTCCTCCACAGGAGGATCATGAGGTCCAAAAATGGAGAACATCCAGGCCAATATGGTGAAATACCATCTCTACTGAAAATAAAAATATTAGCTGGGCACAGTAGCACATGCCTATAGTCCCAGCTACTCGGAGGCTGATGAAGGAAAATTGCCTGAATCCAGGAGGTGGAGGTTGCGGTTAGCGAAGATCATGCCATTGCATTCCGGCCTTGCAACAGAGCAAGACTCCGTCTCAACAAATAAATAAATAAGAATAGGTATTTCCGCCAGCAGTCTGTCTTCCATGTCTGAGCCTGTGGATGCGGAAAACTCTGGAATGAGTTTGGGAATCCAGAAAACAAAGGCAAGGACTGACTCTGGAAGCACAGCCTTCAAGGAACAAAAAAATTAAAACTGGCTGAGAAGGAAAAGGTCAACGCTAGCCAACAAATATTACCAATATTTAATTAACCCAGAACCTAATCACTGATTAAGTTAGAGGAGTTTCTTTTTTTTTTTTTGAGACGGAGTTTCGCTCTTGTTACCCAGGCTGGAGTGCAATGGCACGATCTCGGCTCACCGCAACCCCCGCCTCCTGGGTTCAGGCAATTCTCCTGCCTCAGCCTCCTCAGTAGCTGGGATTACAGGCACGAGCCACCATGCCCAGCTAATTTTTTGTATTTTTAGTAGAGACGGGGTTTCACTATGTTGACCAGGATGGTCTCGATCTCTCGACCTCGTGATCCACCCGCCTCGGCCTCCCAAAGTGCTGGGATTACAGGCTGAGCCACCACGCCCGGCCAAGTTAGAGGAGTTTCAACGGACCAGTGAGAGACAGATAAATCCAATCTTCCACTTTTAATGTCCTCCTGTTCTCCCCACCCACCCCACGTTCCAGGCTTAAAATGCAATCAGAGAAGAAGGTGGAAAATGTCCATCGGAGCATGTCATTGGCCAAAGGCTAATTTCATCCGCATTCTGTCCAATAAGGAAACAGAAAGAAAACTCTCCACAGGTTTATAAGCCCTGAAGGCGCCAGATTCAGAACTCTCAGGTGAACAGAGAGGCTGTGCTGTGTTGCCTGTTCTGACCTGGACCAAGAAGGACACGACTGACCTGCGAAGACAGGAGCAGCCATTCTTAGTCGGCAGTGGTGCTGAGGGAACCACCCCACCCATCTGGACATTTAAAGGCAGCTCCGGAGCGCTCACAGAGCCTGGACCCAAGTGGAGATTTGGCGTCAGGAGAGCACCCCTCGAACAACAAGTGCAGGTGAGCAGGGACTCAGGGAAGGAGCAGACACCTTGGGTGGGCTTAGGGTTTGGGAGAGACGTTGGAGGCTCAGGCTGCAAATGGAGTGACACTGGGAGGACTTCCCATCACAGTCTATGAGGATGAAAATTGGAGAACTCCCCTAACTGGGGTGGGAAAGGACGCTGCATTGAGGAAGTGCTTAGGAAATTTCCTTTGCAGACACCTGGCCAGTGGAGCGGATAATATAGGTGAGGTCGGAGGAGAATACAGTAGTTGGCAGTGAGGGGGAAGGGCCAGCTGTGCTTCTGATCAGTGACCCCAAATATGAGAACCGGAAACCAAAATGCCTGGCCTTGTTCTTGCCACTAATAGATTTCAACTGAACTTGAGAGATTTGTGTGGCCCCAGAGGAGTCAGACCTGAAAGTCAGATGAAATGGGATTAAAAAGACTGTGGAGGGCAGGGCGCTGTGGCTCACGCCTGTAATCTCAGCACTTTGGGAGGCCGAGGCGGGTGGATGATGAGGTCGAGAGATCGAGACCAGCCTGGTCAACAGGGTGAAACCCCGTCTCTACTAAAAATACAAAAAATTAGCTGGGCATGGTGGTGCCTGCCTGCAGCCCCAGCTACTCAGGAGGCTGAGGCAGGAGAATTGCTTGAACTTAGGTGGCGGAGGATGCGGTGAGCCGAGATTGTGCCATTGCACTCCAGCCTGGGTAACAAGAGTGAAACTCTGTCTCAAAAAACAAAAACAAAACAAAACAAAACAAAACAAAAAGAAGAAGAAGACTGTGGAGAGACTTTTGTGAAGGATGAAGAAGGGAGAGGAAGACACAGGGCATTTATTTATTTATTTATTTATTTATTTATTTATTTATTTATTTTGCGATAGAGTCTCACTTTGCTGCTTTGCTGAGTACAGTGGCACAGTCTCAGCTCACTGCAGCCTCCCTCTCTTGGGCTTAAGCGATTCTCCTGCCTCAGCCTCCCAAATAGCTGGGACTATAGGCGCCCACCACAACACCCAGCTAACTTCTGTATTTTTTTTATTTATTTATTTATTTTTAAAGAAGAGGAAGAAAGACAAAGAGGAAGAGGGAGAGAGAATGGGGGTATTGCTTTGTTGCCCGGGCTAGAATGCAGTCTAAATATGGGTATGCCTATCATTGTCCTTAATAATGGAGACATGAAAGAAAATGAGGGAAGAGAGTAACAAACAAGAAGCCAACCAACATTTCGTTTAAACTTCTAAGTTGATATGATGTGGTACTGATAAGAGTGTATATTTTGTGTAAAGTGGAGAGTTCTATAAATGTTAATTACGTTTACTTGTTCCAGATCTGAGTTCCAGTCCTGGATATCATTGTTAATTTTCTGTCTCATTGATCTGTGTAATATTAATGTTGAAGTCTCCCACTATTATTGTGTGGGAGTCTAAATCTCTTTATAAGTCTTGTATGTCTGGGTATTCCTGTATTGGGTGCGTGTATATTTAGGACCTTTAACTCTTCTTGTTGTTGCATTGATTCTTTTATCATTATATAATGTCCCTCTTTGCTTCTTTTGATCTTTGTTGCTTTAAATACTATTTTATCAGAGGCAAAAATGGTAACTTCTGCTTTTTATTTATTTGTTTTTGCTCTCTGGTTGGTTGGTAAGTCTCTCTCCATCCCTTGTTTTGAGTCTTTGTGTATCCTTGAATGTGAGATGGGTCTGGATGCAGCATACAGTTTTAGTTTTTTGTCCAAATTGCCTGTCTTTGAATTGAGGAATTTAGTCAATTTAAATTTAGAATTAATAATGATATATGTGCGTTTAATACTGTCATTTAATATTAGCTGGCTATTTTGCCCATTAGTTGATGTAAATTCTTCATTATATTAATGTTCTTTACTTTTTGGTATTTTTTAGAAAGGCTGATACTGTTTGTTCCTTTCTATGTGTAGTGGTTCTTTCAGAAGCTCTTGTAAAGCAGGCCTGGTGGTGATGAATCCTCTGAGTGCTTGCTTGTTCACAAAAAACTTTATTTTTCCTTCACTTATGAAGCTTAGTTTGGCTGGATGTGAAATTCTTGGTTGAAAGTTCTATTCTTTAAGGATGTTGAATATTGGTCCCCACTCTCTTCTGGCTTGTAGGGTTTCTGCTGAGAGATCTGCTGTGAGTCTGATAGGCTTCCCTTTGTGGGTAACCTGACCTTTCTCTCTGGCTGCCCTTAATATTTTCTCCTTCATTTCAACCCTGGTGAATCTGACGATTATGTGCCTTGGAGTTGCTCTTCTTGAGGACTATCTTTGCGGTGTTCTCTGTATTACCTGGAGTTGAATATTATCCTGCCTTACTAAGTTGGGAAAATTTTCCTGAATAATATCCTGAAGCATATTATCCAGCTTGGATTCATTCTCTTCGTCACATTCAGGTACACCTATCAAGCGTAGATTAGGTCTTTTCACATAGTCCCATATTTCTTGGAGACTTTGCTCATTCCTTTTTATCCTTTATTCTCTAATCTTGTCTTCTTGTTTTATTTCATTGAGTTGGTCTTCGACCTCTGATATCCTTTCTTCTGCTTGATCAATTCGGCTGTTAAAACTTGTGCATACTTCACATAGTTCTCGTATTGTGTTTTTCAGTTCCATCAATTCACTTATTTTCCTCTCTAAATTTTGTAATCTTGTTGACATTTTGTCAAACCTTTTTTCAAAGTTCTTAGTTTCTTTAGCTTGTGTTAGAACAAGTTCTTTTAATTCACAGAAGTTTCTTATTATCCACGTTTTGAAGCCTGCTTCTGTAATTGGAACACACACGTTCTCCATCAAGCCTTGTTCCGTTGCTGATGAGGAACTACGATCCCCCGCTGAGGAAGAGGCGTTTTGATATTGGGTATTCTCAGCCTGTTTTGACTGTTTTCTTCCCTTCGTTGTAGATTTATCCATCTGTGGTCTTTATAATTACCGTCTTTGTAATTGGGTTTCTGAGTGGACGTCCAACTTATTGATTCTCAGCGCCAAAATCTGAGCAACCCACTGCGCCGACCAAATCAGCGGCGTTAAGAATGATGGTGCTTTTCTGACTCTGCACCAAGAACCGAAGCTCCGAGGCGCCGGCAAAACCGCCTCGCCGGTCACAAGAGTCGCGCTGGCGACCCGTGGGGCTCCTCCGCTGGGAATCTCCTGGTGGGTGAGCAACAAGAATTCATGTGAAGGTGTGGCGTCCTCTCGTTCTTTGCGTTTTCAGTGGGAGCTACAATCCCGAGCTGCTAGTGATCAGCCATCTTGGATCTCTCTCTGTATTTTTAATAGACCGTCTGTTTCCCCATGTTGACCAAGGTGGTCTCGATCTCTTGACCTTGTGTTCTGCCCGCATCTACCTCTGAAAGTGTTGGAATTACAGGAGTGAGCCACTGCACCTGGCTACAATTTATTTATTTTTGTTTATTTATTTATTTTTTATTGAGATAGAGTTTCATTCTTGTTGCCCGGGCTGGAACACAATAGCACTCTCTCAGCTCATTACAACCCCTGCTCCCTGGATTTAAGTGATCCTCCTGCCTCAGACTTCCAAGTAGCTGGGATTACAGGTGCCTGCCACCACTCCTGGTGAAGTTTTGTTGTTTTTTTTTTTTTTTTTTTTGAGATGGAGTTTCGCTCTTGTTACCCAGGCTGGAGTGCAATGGCGCGATCTCAGCTCACTGCAACCTCCGCCTCCTGGGTTCAGGTAATTCTCCTGCCTCAGCCTCCTGAGTAGCTGGGATTACAGGCATGCCCCACCATGCCCAGCTAATTTTTTGTATTTTTTTTTAGTAGAGACAGGGTTTTACCATGTTGGCCAGGATGGTCTCGATCTCTTTGACCTCGTGATCCACCCGCCTCGGCCTCCCAAAGTGCTGGGATTACAGGCTTGAGCCACCGCGCCCAGCAAAGTTTTGTATTTTTAGTAGAGAGTGGGTTTCACCATGTTGACCAGGCTGGTCCCAAACTTCTGACCTCAGGTGATCTGCCTACCTCTGCTTGCCAGTGTGATAGGAATACAGGGGTGAGCCACCATGCTCAACTCACAAGGGATTTTACAGCTTTGAGATGTAGCAGAAGTGGAAGATGGGCTTCAAAAAAGAGAGTAAGGGAGAAGCTGGTCTAGCTTGGAGACAGTGACACAGAGACAAGAAAGCTCAGCTCTTCATTTAATTTTCTTTTATCTAAGACACAATCTTGCTCTGTTGCCTAGGCTCCAGTTTGTTGGTACACTAAACATCACTGCAACCTCAGCCTCACAGGCTCAATTGATCCTCTTATCTGAGCCGCCCTAGGAGTTTGGACTGCAGGTACGGGCCACTAGGCCTGGCTCACTTTTGTATTTTTTTCATAGAACTCGGTGTGGTCATGTTGTCCAGACTGTCAGCCTTTTCAATAATGTTTTCTACTGGAGAACATCTAAAGTGTATAATGTCGTAGCAAAATTACCACAACAAACACTGCGTATCCACTAAAAATTGATATCCCAATTTCTATACTTTGCAATGCTGCGTGGCAAACCCAGGATCACATGTAATCTTAAGGGTAAATATTGCACTATGAATGTCTAAAATATAGAGCCTGTTTTAAATATTAAGATTGTAATATCCTTATCAGAAATCGTAACTAAAGAATACATATGAGATTTCCTCTATCTCAATAGATTTTATTGTTAGAGGGGTTTATACAGAAATAATAAAAATTATTTAGGCATTTGTTTTCATGGATATACATGTTCTTCATTGCCTTAATAGATCTTCTTTTTTCTCCTTTTGTTGAAGACAGCTGCCTTCTGTTCTGTTGAAAGTCCCACACTCTGGAGTATTTTACGTGGTCATTAGTTTCTGCTGTCTCTTGGAACTGTGGCTTTTTCTGAGAAAGACCACGAGAGAGCCCAGCTTGAATCTGAGTAAAGGAGGATCTGGTGTCAAGAGATCAGCCGGTGCCCTGGGCCCTCCCTCCCGTGGGAGCTGCTTCTAGAGCCAAAGGGAAAGAAACAGACTCAGGCCTGTGAAGTGCTTGCGGGAGAGAACTCAGGAGGCGCCAGCTTCTCACCTTCCCTCCTTCCCGGAGGATCACACCTTCTGAAGGGAGTCTCCCCACGCAGATCCCTCCCTGCACCATGGCCTTCCAAGGGATCCTTGCTGAGCTCCAAGCAGACGCCAGCTGCCCCATCTGCCTGGGTTACCTCAAGGACCCAGTCACCACTCATTGTGGGCACAACTTCTGCCGCTCCTGCATCCACCAGCGCTGGGAAAACCTACTGGACATCTTCCCCTGCCCCGTGTGCCTCCACCACTGCCCCGAAGGGACCCTCGGGAGAAACACCCAATTTGGCCGCATGACTGATGCGGTTCAGCAGCTTCCCGACATGAGGAGGAAGAGCAAACGGCAGGAGGAGGAGCCCCTGTGTGGGAAGCACTGCCAGCGTCTGACCCTGTTCTGTGAGAAGGACCTGGAGCTGTTGTGTCCCCAGTGCAGGGTCTCCTCTGACCACCAGCACCACCCGCTGCTGCCCATTGAGCAAGCAGCAGCCAAATACAGGAGAAGGCTCAAAAGCTACATTCAGCCACTAAAGGAGAAAATTGAAGACGCCAAGATGCGACGTGAAGCGACGATTTTGAAATATTTGAATGAGAAAAGAAAAATAGAAATAAGGAGGAAGGAATTACACTCTGAATTTGAAGAAATTAAGGTTTCCTTGGTAAAGGAACAGTCTGCAATTTGTGACTCTTTATTTGTTGAAAAGAGTTATCCTTTGTCTTAACCATGAGAATCACTGGTTTCCCTAAATGTTCCAAGATGAGAGCACACACTGGAATGATATATACAGAGAAAATAAACAGATACAGTAAGTAATGTGCAATTAAATTCAGTCTTTTGCATTTTTAATAGCTTCACAAAACGGGATTCAATGGATGTTCCTGACCCCAGTGAAAAAAGATAATATGACTAAATATTAGTTAAAATAGGATATTCAAATATTGAAACCCATGATGCAAGACCTAGGAGTGATTATCCCACTGTTTCTGGATTCAGCTGCAATTTTCTCTGCTCTTCTATTTTGAAAGAAGTATGACATCTCAGAGTGAATTGATGCCAGCTTTAATGGGGTGATCTCTCGCAATGTTACTGACGTGGCTTACTCCATCCAGTCAGCAAATGGTAAATATCAGGCTACTACAGATTTGGCTAGGTTTTTTCAGGCTTATTTCAACAGCTTCCTGGCCATGCTTTCCCTTTACCTCAAAGGAATTTTATGCACCTCAACCCACCAACCGTGGGCACCTCGGCAGTCTTGCCTTTGCACACAAACTTTGCAGGGAAGATCTCAACTTCCTTCAATGTCTTCCAGAACTGCAGGTATGATTTACGCTGATGACATTCTCCTCCGTGGTAATCCATTTGAAACACTCATTCAGGCAGGCCACGAAAATACTCACAAAGTAGTTTGCACAAAGGGAATGGGTCATTACCCCTACACGGTGCAAGTCCCTTATTTGATTAAATGACTGAAAATTATTTTTTAAATGAAAGCCACTCCATCTCTGACACTGTGGGGAAACCGCTATTAAACCTCTCAATGCCCGCAATGTAAAAGTAAGCCAAAACCTTTAACCCTTTTGGATTTTGGAGGAAACACATTGATCATTTATAAATTTTGCTTAAGGTCACTTACGCTGTTAGTTCCAAATCCACCCATCTTCAGTGGTGCCCCCTCCACAAAAGGCTCACGGGCTATAACTTGCAGTACATCAGGCTCTCACAGGCACTGACCCTGTGACTGTCCATACTCAGTTGCCCAGCATGCCTTGGATTCTAGAAGCAGCACCCCGCTAGCTCAGCACAGGTGTAGGAGGAATCCTTGTGACATCATGGAGCCAGATGCAGGCCCTCTGCTGTATTTGTTCTGCAGGAATGTGTAGCCTGCCTGTCTCGTTCTTAGTCTCTGTTTTATGTCACAGGTTTAGGAGATCACTGCCCTCTTAGCCCGTCAGCTACCGAGAGAACCTCCTTCCTACCCCCTACCCCAGGATCAAATGAGAAACAGCAGAGGAGGGCTATACACTGTAAGGATGACATAACCATTGTCATGTGTGATGAGCTCAGTAGGGATTTACGAGTTTTTATTAACTAATCAGGACATCCGTAATAAGCAACAGGACTCCAGGGTCAGTCAAAGGATGAAACTTCTCAGAACTGGAGCCCCTGACCAACAGTCTGCCCAATATGCACAGTTTTACTAATTATGGGGCCATGACCTCAGTGACCTGCTTCAGAGTAAATAATTCTTGCCTCACAAATATCCAAAATCTAACTCAAGGTCATTTATATCTTCATATACGCTAAGGCCACAATACAAAGCTGCAGCAGAATTTGGAATTCGTTTGTAGTTCCAGCCATTATTGAGAGGGACCAAGGACTCATTTCACTTCACAGAACACGCAATGCTGGGTTCCTAAAGAAGGCATTCAATGGAGCTATACTTCCCTTACTAGATTAAGCTGTCGGCTTCATTGAGCACCATAAAGGCTTACTCAAACAAGTTCAAATTTCAGAAAATAAAACATGGTGCATCTAATCAACTGTTAAACCTTGGGATGGGGAGGATCCTAAAACATAGTTGAAATCTGTTTGTAGGCCGGGCGCGGTGGCTCAAGCCTGTAATCTCAGCACTTTGGGAGGCCGAGGCGGGTGGATCACGAGATCGAGAGATCAAGACCATCCTGGTCAACATGGTGAAACCCCGTCTCTTCTAAAAATACAAAAAAAATTAGCTGGGCATGGTGCCGTGAGCCTGTAATCCCAGCTACTCAGGAGGCTGAGGCAGGAGAATTGCCTGAGTCCAGGAGGCGGAGGTTGCGGTGAGCCGAGATCGCGCCATTGCACTCCAGCCTGCGTAACAAGAGCGAAACTCCGTCTCAAAAAAAGCCGGGCGCGGTGGCTCAAGCCTGTAATCCCAGCACTTTGGGAGGCCGAGGCGGGTGGATCAAGAGGTCAAGAGATCGAGACCACCCTGGTCAACATGGTGAAACCTCGTCTCTACTAAAATTACAAAAAATTAGCTGGGCATGGTGGTGTGTGCCTGTAATCCCAGCTACTCAGGAGGCTGAGGCTGGAGAATTGCCTGAACCCAGGAGGCGGAGGTTGCGGTGAGCCGAGATCACGCCATTGCACTCCAGCCTGGGTAACAAGAGTGAAACTCCGTCTCAAAAAAAAAAAAAAAAAAAAAAAAAAGAAATCTGTTTGTATAGTTTTTCACCCTTGATAACTTTTAATCTTCACTCCTTCATTCTTTTCTTGGGCCTCACATCGGGGCAATCTGCTGAGAAAGCCCAGGTACTCCCTCCTGCAGTGCAGGACAGATATTCAAACCACACAATGTCATCCTGAGCAAGTGATCCTTCACCCTGACCAGATCTTAACCTCAAGAAAACATCCAACCTGTCTTCTTTCTCTGTTCTCATAGCCCATTTCTACATCACATACAGGCCTCTGTGCTCTCTTGCAACACACAGCATGTGAGAAACACACCTGTCTCTATCATTCTAGTGTGTGTATGGGTGTGCGGCATCATTAGGCTTTATATCTGGACTAAATTTGATCATTGTTGAATTTTTCCCATGCAGGATTGACACAATAATTCATAGGATGCTATATAATCTCAGTTTAATTTTTGAGATATTATGGAAAAGTCCCCACATGCAGAAAGAGAGACATAATTGTGTAATAGATTCCTGCAACCCCCAGAGATCCATTACACAGTTTCAATAATTATTATAGTCAATTTTATTTTATCAAGATCATGCTCTTTCTACTTTCCCCAAATCATCTTAATGCAGGAATCATACATCTTATCATTGTATCTATATCTTAAACTAAATCACTAAAGGAACCATTTCAAAGTATAGATACAGGGTAAGTATCACCTTAAATAGATAAATATAGGTCCATTCCCTCTCTGGGTTGTCCATCTCCTGGCACTTCAAAGTGTTCACGAATCTCCACTCCTGCTATGACATTCTTCAAGAGTTTGTATAAAGTTTATTTTCCAGGTGCCCCCACCATTCTGCTGCAAGTACTAATCACTTGGTCTTCTGCTGAGCAGCCCTATCCTCAGGCTACCCCAGGGCCCCAACTTAACCCACCTCATTAACATACATCCAGTGGCTCCAAAGGGGCTCATTATAAATAACAAAAGACTGGCTGGGAGCCATGGCTGCCATCCCAGCACTTTGGGAGGTCAAAGAAGGAGGATAAAACCAGGAGTTTCAAACAAGCCTGGACTCTATAGTGAGACACAAGACACCATTTCTACAAAAAGAATAATTTAAAAAATTAACTGGGCCTGGTGACGTGTGTCTGCAGTCCTAGATATTTGGAAGGCTGAGGCTGGAGGATCTCTTGAGCCCAGGACTTCCAGGTTACAGAGAATCATGATTGTACCATTGTACTACAGGGTGACAGAGCAACATCCTGTGCCCCCCACCAAAAAAAATGTTAAAACCCAGCATTTGCCCTCATGCTCCACTCAGTGCATGATGGGTTACTGCTGCAGCTCTCACCCCATCATGACCAATCCTCAGGTCCGTTTCGCTGTCCCCTTCACCAAAGCGGACCCTGGAAGATCAATCAGAGAACAAGATACAATTGCCCTCTGAGACCTGTCACTTCCCTTACGCTGACTGTATAAAGAAAGAAAACTCCCTGCAGGGTGTAAGAGTGAATTGTTCTGAGGTCATCGTATTGGTGAACAAGAAGTGGGAACCACAGATATACATATATATGCGCATATATATGTATATGTACACACACGTTTATATGTATATTTATGGTTCACTCTTTACTCTGACATCTTACACGAAAAAGTTCTTTTGTATGTTGTATGAAAATCACAGATTTGGACTTCTCATAACGGGCTTCACACTGGTTTTGCCCTAATTACATCGAATTATGTCTGAGGTGTTCTGCATAATCAGTGTATCTACCATTAAACAGTCAACAGAAGTACGAGAAACACAAACCATTCTTGGAATATCTTGAGTTCTGTGCCACATCAAATTCTATATTTTGAAAAATGTTTTCCAGGCTGAGCTCCAGGGCTCAAGACTGTAATCCCAGCAGTGTGGGAGGTCCAGGCAGGAAGATTGCTTGAGGTCCAGAGATTGAGGCTGCGGTGAGCTATGATCTTGCCACTGCACTCCAGCCTGGGTCACAGAGTGAGACTCAGTCTCAAAGAAAAAAAAAAATAGTTTTCCAGAAGATATGTCTTTATTGATGTATATCTTTTTTTTTTTTCCATGTGCACATTTATTTATTTCAAAGATTGTTTGTGTTCCAGCCTCATCTTCTCCAAAGGAACCCACCCAGCCTGTGCACAGGTGAGGTGCGGAGCTGTCTTCGGTGTCTAAAGTGCTACTGAGGAATACAATCATTGGCATGAAAGTTCATCACTGCACTCCAGTGTCAGGCCAAACCTTTCTGCAGACCTGGAAAACTTGCCATTTCCTTCTTTTTAAAATGCAGTTTTGACATAACATTGTTAGAGTAAACAACAAACCAGAAGCCTAATGATGAGTGGTGCATTACTGCCCAGCTGCTCGCTGAGGGAACAGGGCAGTGGACTGTGTTTCGAATGCAGACAGTCATGGGCCCAAGGTAACCCGAGTTTGCCCTGCAGGATTCCGCAGAGGCCTTGCCCTGTGCAGGATGCTTTGGTCATCGTGTCTGGGTCCGTTCGGGGCAGTGGGGAGAGGGCCTGGCAGCAGGGTTTATGCCAGTCCAGAGGTCTGTTTCCATCTGACAGAGAGAAATGTCCTGATTTCCACCATCCACCACTTTGTACTTGGAAGTTTCCAGATTAAGAGTCGTGAGACTATTTACCCAGCAAACACCCACCTTTGGTGGCCACCAATGTAAATTGATCTTTCTCTCTCTGCCCAAAGAAACTTTGCAACTCTCATCTATAGATGTGGCAAGCAAAACCCAAGAAACATTCTAAATGGGCACCAATTTGTCATTGAGTGGCAGTTGGTAGAGTAGCTGTCATAAGGGATCAGGGCTGGTTTTGAACTCAGACTTGAAACTTGGTTAAAATAAAATGCTCTGTCAAAACTCTCACAGAAGATTTTCACCTGGAACAAGGAGATGGCTGATTTTGTTATGGCTACAATAACGCATATGTGTGTGCAGACACACACACCACACACAGATACTTAAAGCTCCATTTCATTCCTCCACAAAGAACAGAGACACCTCCTTAAACAAAGCAAACTGGGAAGGCTTGCTAGCACATTAAAACCAACATGAGCACCCAGGTCCAGGGATACAGACGCAATTAATCTTAGTGTTCACAAGGAATCACTTTTAAAACCCCACTCGACAAAACTTTCATACAAACAGCAAAAACAAAAGCCCCCAAGATACAGAAGCTGGTAGAAGAGGTGAGGCGATAAAGGTGATTTACACGTCAGCATTTTTAGTATTTGGTGGATCATCTTAAGTGATCTTTAACCTTCACAACATTTTCTTTCTCATAAATACCCTACACTGTGGAAAAACAAACCTGTATAAAATAGCTTGAAAGGCCGGGCGCGGTGGCTCAAGCTTGTAATCCCAGCACTTTGGGAGGCCGAGGCGAGTGGATCACTAGGTCGAGAGATCGAGACCATCCTGGTAAACATGATGAAACTCCGTCTCTACCAAAAATACAAAAAATTAGCTGGGCATGGTGACACGTGCCTGTAATCCCAGCTACTCAGGAGGCTGAGGCAGTAGAATTGCCTGAACCCAGGAGGCAGAGGTTTCGGTGAGCTGAGAATGTGCCATTGCACTCCAGCCTGGGTAACAAGAGCGAAACTCCATCTCAAAAAAAAAAAAAAAAAAATAGCTTGATAAAGAAACATTCACGATATCAACAGAGCTCATTTTCTCGAGGTGCTTCCCTGAAGCTAGCCTAGGTGATTTTGTGGTCATTGCTTCATCAACTCCCTACTACATTGGTGGTTCCTGTGACTTCAGAGAAGGCCACTGGATGGAGACCATGTGAGCATGGAGACCACCTGAGCGTGTCTGTGGGAAGCAGAGCCCCAGACCTAGGTATTCAGCAGTAAGCAACGCTCATGGGATTCATCTGGAAATAGGATGGTTAAAAACTTTTTTGCGGGGGAGCAAGAAGGCTTAATCTAATATTCTGGGCCTGGCATAGTGGCTCATGCCTATAATTCCAGCACTTTTGGAGGCCGAAGTGGGTAGATCACCTGAGGTCAGGAGTTCAAGACCAGCCTAACCAACTTGGTGACACTCCATCTCTACTAAATACAAATAAATTAGCCAGGTGTGGTGGTGCAGGCCTGTAAACCCAGCTACTTGGGAGGCTGAGGCAGGAGAATCGCTTAAACCTGGAAGGTTGCAGTAAGCCACCACTGCACTGAAGCCTGGGCAACAGAGTGAAACATTGTCTCTAATTTTTTTTTTTTTTTAAAGCTTCTGATATCCTCACAATTGAGTAGAGTGTACTTGAATTCCAAAATAAAACAAAAAACAATTAAAAACTTCTCATCAGTGTCTGAAATTCTGACACATAATCATAATATCCTCTTGGAATTCTTCTGTGTCTCAGGCTCTTTTTACCACATGGCCAAAAGCAGTAAAACCTCAAGTAAAACATTCAAGTGAACATCTGCCCCAGAAGACTAGCTGTGGTGCCTTACTCTGGGGACAGAAACTGGGTAGTTTTCATATATTTTGCAACTCCAAGTGCTTTCTTTTAAAAACAATGATTAGCCGGGCACGGTGGCTCACGCCTGTAATTCCAGCACTTTGGGAGGCCGAGGAGGGTAGATCACGAGGTCAAGAGATCGAGACCATCCTGGTCAACATGGTGAAACGCCGTCTCTACTAAAAATACAAAAAATTAGCTGGGCATGGTGGCGCGTGCCTATAATCCCAGCTACTGAGGAGGCTGAGGCAGGAGAATTGCCTGAACCCAGGAGACGGGGGTTGCCATGAGCCGAGATCGCGCCATTGCACTCCAGCCTGGGTAACAAGAGCGAAACTCCATCTCAAAAATAAAATAAAATAAAAAATAAAAACAATGATTAAAATGGGAATATAATTTTTAAAAACATAGCAGGTTGTAAAAGTCAGTTTAAATTCATTCCATAATTCCTGGAACACTTAAGAAGTATGTAATGTGCATCTTAAAGTGAAATTCCTAAGGTAGTGTTTTAATCTCTCCCCCTAAAAAACAAGAAAAAAATCCTGTAATTTTGGCCTTTATATAAGTTTCTACTCACCAGCGGCTCTATGACCTCTGAAATATTTAATATTTAAGGATTAAGGAATGCCTGTGGAAGGAAGCTCGCCCATCTCCATCTCCAGGACTGAAGCCAAGTGTTCATAACAGCCTTTTACATCTCTTTGGAGAAAAGTGAATCACATTAAACTGTCAAAAACACTTCATGCCAGTGATGACTGCTCATTCACCAGCATGTCTACTGGAACTGGCACATTCGGAAGGAGCAGACCAAAGTGAAAATTGTGAATCAATTAAAGTAGAAAGGCAGCTGATGAGGAAAGCGACTGGAATGATACTTAGGGATATTAAAATGGTGTGCCCGGTTCATCACGTTTTCCACTAAAACAAACCCAAACAAGGGCACCCCAAACTGTGTCCAAGAATGCTGTTGACAGTGAAATTCTGTAGTGCTCATAAAAGGAAATTCCTGCAAGTTTGGCCTATTTCAACTTCCATTCCTAAGACTGACACCCGAGACACAAGACGATTTTCTCTACTGCCCTAAAAGGACTTTGTTTTGGCTACTGGCAGCATTTGGCAAAATCCATATCTCTGTTTCATTACCATGTTCTACCAGCGGTCACGTATGGCTCCCGACTTCATTCGACAGGCCTGCTGTACTCATTTAGCAAGTATAACAGGGAGGAAAAAAAAAAAAACCTAGCTGGCTGTCAACTGCTCCACTCAAACCTGCCCTCCACAATCCACTAGAGTATATTATTTCTCTTATAATGTTAATCTCCTTCTAATATTTAGCCCTGACTCTTAGCTTTGAGCACGGCCCAAGCTCTGGAGCTGTCAAGTCTCATTTGGCATCTGGTGGCAAGTTAAGCTTTTTCGCCCTCTTTGGGGAAAGCCTCCTGGCTGGAGACTCAGATTTTGTTTTCCCTTTAAAAGACTAGATGGTTGGAAGAAACCCAGCAAGACAAGCGGGGCATCTGGACATCTGGCGGAGACTCTCGCTGTGTCCTGGTGAGGGTGGTAACACGGGTGCAGGTCTCCTGGCTTGGCGGTGGTGACCTCAGCCCCTACCTGCAAGGCTCCACGGTGTTCTTGTTTCTGTGCCTGGAGAGCAGCTTCTTGTTCAGGATCTTGGTGATGGTGACCCCTTTCCTCCGGGAACCCTCTGGCTGCTCCAGGAACACGAGGTCATTGTGTGACTGACTCATGCCCGGGTCTTTCTGTTGATGCCGCTGGCGGAAGAACAGCTTTGCACCTTTCCTTAGAATTCCTCCTTTATGCTTTTTGGCGGCACCCGGCTCCGGGACACTTACGGAGCTCTCTGACAGCTCATCGGGGTCCAGCAGGGCCGGGCCGCTCCAGGCCATGGTCTGGGGCTCCTTTTCTAAGTCCCAGGAGTCTAGCTCGTCCTCCAGGGGATTAGGGGCAGAGGGTGCCTGGACTGACTCAGCTTCCTCCGGTGGGGCAGAGGCTGCGGCCACCTCTGGATGAGACAGGGCATCCTCCTGGTGGGCACTGTTCATGGAGGCTGCATAGTCCTGCATCAGGGCAGCATCATGGTCCTGGGCTAGTGAGGTCTTGGAGATCCCTGACATGATAATAGTGCTTTTCTTTCGTGGCGACTTGAGTTTCAGCTTTGAAGATTCGCTGAGTTGTCGAATGGCAACTTCAGCCACTGGATCTAAACCATGCAACACCAACAATTCTGTGTCTGAAGAAGAGAGTGTTTTGTTGACGGGCGCACTGCTGCAGGAGATGGCCTGGACAGAGATGTCCTTCTTGATCACCTTCACCTTGACGGAAGTCTTCACCGGAGGCTCAGAGCTCAGCGGGGACACCTCCCCATGTCGACGCGAGGCGTGGTCTTCACAGCGGTGACAGTAGTGACCACAGTCCCACGGGGCATCACCGTGCGATCCTTTTCGATTTTTGCAGCAGGAACAAAGGGAGGGATGGGCGAAGACTTCAATTCACCAGGTTCCACATAAGTAAACTCTGCCCTGGCGGAACTCAGCACCGAGCAGCAGCAGGCAGACCCGCTGGTCAGCATGAAACTCTGTGGTCCAGAAGGCTGCTTCTTTTTGTTGTTGCTATTGTTGTTGTTTGTTTGTTTGTTTGTTTGTTTGTTTGTTTGTTTTGAGACCGAGTTTTGCTCTTCTTACCCAGGATGGAGTGCAATGGCGTGATCTCGGCTTGCCGCAACCTCCGCCTCCTGGGTTCAGGCAATTCTCCTGCCTCAGCCTCCTGAGTAGCTGGGATTACAGGCACGCGCCACCATGCCCAGCTAATTTTTTGTATTTTTAGTAGAGATGGGTTTTCGCTATGTTGACCAGGATGGTCTCGATCTCTTGACCTCATGATCCACCCGACTCGGCCTCCCAAAGTGCTGGGATTACAGGCGTGAGCCACCGCGCCCTGCCTGAAGGGCAGGATTAATAAATCCAAAAGGACTGTCGCAGTTGCCAGCAGACCTTCTGAGAATCGCCCAGCCTCTGAAATCTGCAGGTGTAACTCCTTTGACTTGGCATTCAACTTGAATGTGAGTTCCTCTTCCACGTGAGGTTCGTAGTGTTTTTGGTTAGGGTGATGGAGAACCTCTGAAGAGGATCGTTCAGCTGCACGGCGCACACTGTGTTAATGTGGCCTGAAGCATCGGGCTCGCTGAGCAGGAAGGCGCGGGTACTCCTCACCCACAGCTTTAGCTCGTGAGCCCTCGGAGGTTTGGGAGGACAGGATTCCTGAGCAGTAGACGGAGCACACTCTAAGTTCTGAGCTTCCTGTACATTCGTGGGCTTGGTGATCAGAAGCACGGATGGAGAGGCAGAACCAACCAAATGCTTCAAGAGCTCCTTCGGAGTGTCCGACACTGTGCGCGTCTCGGCCACCTGGTCCTCCCCCAGTGCTTTGGGCTGGACAGTAATGGCCATTTCCGGCACACGTATGAAGGACCAGCTGATCTGGAGGATCTCTCTCTTCTCTTTCAGGTGGAACTCCAGCTGAGCACACTGGAGACCGCCTCCACCGCCAGCTCCAGGGGCTACTGCCGTGGGTCCTCCTCGAAGGACAGGAAAGGCGGGCCCCCTTTCCTCTGGCTTCGTCGTTCAGGGCGGTCACCCAGGCCGCCTACCACTGGCTCCTGCAGCTGCCCAGCGTCAGGATCCAGGAGAGCAGCGCGACCGACCCAGCGCGCGGCCCCTCGCCAGGCTCCAGCGCCCCCCGCCGGGGCTGGGGTCGCGCCCTGGCCAGCGCTCACTGCGCCAGATACAGGCCCACCTTGGCCAGGGCCGCGACGAAAAGGGACACCAGCGCGAGCCACTGCACCTCCTCGAACCACGAGGCCAGCCAGGCCGAGGCTTTGGCGCATCCCCGGCCTGCCTCGCCCCAACTTCCCCGGCAGCGCCGGGCGCAGGCAGCTAGCTTAGGATAGGCGCTGGCTGCGACCCGGCGCGCGGGGCACGTGGAAGGGGAGCGGCTGGGCCAGAGCCCCGCGAGGAGCGCGCCACGGGACTTCGGGCTGGGCGGAAACGCGCGGCGGCCGGGGCTGGGCGCAAGCCCCCGCACACCTGCGGAACAGCGGCGCGAACGGACCCCGCGGCCGGCGCTCCCGACTCGGAGTCTGGGAAGTTCCGGGGCTGCGGCCGGGCGCCCTACCTCCTGTGCGCGCCGCCCTGGGAGTCTGGCCTGTGGCCCAGCGGTGGCCTGAGGAGGCATGGGCCGGGGGACAGGCCATTGGTGTTTATCTTTACACAAAACTTAAAGAGAAATTGAGGTTGATTTTTCTTGGTTTCATGTGACCATGAAAGAGTGGGGGGCGGGGGGATCAAGGAACCAGCCCCAGACGACTCAGGTAATCTGAGAGCAGGCCTGGGATCCACACACAGGTCACACACCCAGACGGAACCACAATGCCTGGCCTTCCTCTTTCCTCAATCCCTATTTAAATTAATCTGGAAGATTTATGAGATTAAAAAAAGTGGTGACAGGAAAGGAGAGAGTATTGGTAGAGGAAGGAAAGTCCATTAAGATTAGGGACAGTTGTAAGGGAGAAGAGAAAAAAGAGACAGAATCTGAGAGCCCTGAGATGGATTGAAAGGGGAGCAGTAGCTCAAAGAAAAGAGAAGGGATCATCAGTATTTAAACAGAACACATCCTGTGTGAGTACAAGCTAGTGATCCTTAGTTCAGGAGAAATTGGGAAGTCTGCTCTGACAGTTCAGTTTGTTCAGGGCATTTTTTAAAAAATATGACCCAATGATAGAAATTTCCTAAAGAATGTAAGTTGGCCCTGTAGCCGCAGCTCCGGATCTCGTTTCCACTGCTCTGTGTCCT
Organism: Saimiri boliviensis; assembly: GCF_048565385.1. Taxonomy (NCBI): domain Eukaryota; kingdom Metazoa; phylum Chordata; class Mammalia; order Primates; family Cebidae; genus Saimiri; species Saimiri boliviensis. The sequence goes on from NC_133451.1 coordinate 124,560,929, forward strand.
GTTCGCCTAGACGCCTGGCTTGTGTGGCCCTGTGACCTGCAGGTATTGGAGATCTACAGCTACGACGCCAGGATCCCCTAGAAGCCTAGAAATGGAACCATTGACATTTAGGGATGTGGCCATAGAATTCTCTCTGGGGGAGTGGCAATGCCTGGACCCTGCACAGTGGAATTTATCTAGGAATGTGATGTTAGAGAACTACAGAAACCTGGCCTTCCTGGGCAGACAAGCAACCTCATCAAGCAGCTCCCTGACACCACAGCCAGGTAAATCCACAAAGATGGGGAAAAAACCAGCACAAAAAAGATGAAACCGTCATCAAAGACCAGAACACCTCTTCTCCTTCAAGGCATCACAACTCCTCAACAGCGCAGAACCACAACTTGACCGAGGAGTGTGACAAATTGACAGAAAAAGGCTTCAGAAGGTGGCTAGTGAGAAACATTTCTGAGCTAAAGGAACATGTTCTAACTCAAAGCAAAGCAATCAAAAACCTTGAAAAAAGTTAGACAAAATGCTAATTGGAATAACCAGCATAGAGAAGAACATAGACGACTTGATGGAGTTGAAAAACACAGCACAAGAACTATCTGAAGTAAACACAAGTTCTAATAGCCAGATCGATCAAGGGGAAGAAAGGATATCAGAGATTGAAGATCAACTCAATGAAATAAAAAGAGAAGGCAAGACAAGAGAAAAAGGAGTGAAAAGAAATGAACAAAGCCTCCAAGTAATATGGGATTATGTGAAAAGACCTAATCTACGCTCGATCGGTATACCTGAATATGATGGGGAGAATGAATCCAAGCTGGAAAACATGTTCCAGGATATTATCCAGGAGAACTTCCCAAGTCTAGCAAGGCAGTCCAAATTTCAAATTCAAGAAATACAGAGAACTCCCCAAAGATATTCCTCAAGAAGAGCAACCCCAAGGCACATAATCGTCAGATTCACCGGGGTTGAAATGAAGGAAAAAATGCTAAGGGCAGCCAGAGAGAAAGGCCAGGTCACCCACAGAGGGAAGCCCATCAGACTCACAGCAGATCTCTCTGCAGAAACCCTACAAGCCAGAAGAGAGTGGAGGCCAATATTCAACATCCTAAAAGAAAAGAACTTTCAACCCAGAATCTCATATCCAGCCAAACTAAGCTTTGTAAGTGAAGGAGAAATAAAATCCTTTATGGACAAGGAATTATTGAGAGATTTTGTCACCACCAGACCTGCCCTACGAGAGCTCCTGAGAGAAACACTAAGCATGGAAAGGAACAAGTGCCAGTCACTGCAAAAGCAAACCAGTTGGTAAAGACCAAAAATGCAATGAATGAAATGAGGCAACTAATGGGAAAGAAAACCAGTCAGTAACAAAATGGCAGCATCAAATCACATATAGCAATATTAACATTGAAAGTAAATGGCCTAAATGCTCCAATCAAAAGACACAGACTGGCAAACTGGATAAAAAGTCAGAACCCATGGGTGTGCTGTATTCAGGAAACTCATCTCACATACAAAGACACACATCGACTCAAAATAAAGGGATAGAAGAAGATTTACGAAGCAAATGGAGAACAAAAAAAGAGCAGGGGTTGTAATCCTAGTCTCTGATAAAATGGACTTCAACAAAGATCAAAAGAGACAAAGAAGGACACTACATTATGGTCAAAGAATCAATCCAACAGGAAGAGTTAAGTACCCTAAATACATACATCCCCAGCACAGGAGCACCCAGATACATGAAGCAAGTTCTTAATGACCTAAAACAAGATTTAGACTCCCACACAATAATAGTGGGAGACTTCAACACTCCACTGTCAATATTCGATAAATGAGCAGAAAATTAGCAAGGATATCCAGGACTTGAATGCAGAGCTGGACCAAGTGGACCTAATACACATATATAGAACACTCCACCCCAAATCCACAGAATATACATTTTTCTCAGCACCAAATTGCACATACTCTAAAATTGACCATATCATTGGAAGCAAATCACCCCTCAGCAAATGCAAAAGAACAGAAATCATAACAAACAGTCTATCAGACCACAGCGCAGTCAGAATAGGACTCAGGATCAAGAAACACACACAAACCCGCATAACCACTTGGAAACTGAATAACCTGTTTCTGAGTGTCAAGTGGAAACTGTCTCAAAAAAAAAAAAAAAAAAAGAAAAATACTAGACTGCCATAGAATCAACCCAAACGTCCATAAATGATAGATTGGACAAAGAAAATGTGGTACATGTACACCATGGAATACTACGCAGCCATAAAAAACAGGTTTGTGTCCTTTGTAGGGACTTGGATGAATCTGGAAACCATCATTCTCAGCGAACTAATATAAGAACAGAAAGCCAAACACCGTATGTTCTCATTCATAGGTAGGTGTTGAACAACGAGAACATGTGGACTCAGGGAGAGGAGCATCATACACTGGGGCAGTTGAGGGGGGTAGGGAGAGACAGCAGGGGATGGGAAGGGAGAGGAGGATGGTGAGGGCTAACATGGGGAGAAATACCAGATATAGTGTGCACCTAAAGTAAATAAATTAATTTTAAAAAATAGCCCGAAGGAAAAAAAAAAAAAAGAAAGAAAGCAAGTTGAAGTGGATTAACAACAGTGTATGCTAGAAATCTTGGATACTGCAGGGACAGAGCAATTTACAGCGATTAGGAATTTGTATATGAAGAATGGACAAGGTTTAACGCTAGTATATTCTATTATAGCTCAATCCACATTTAATGACTTACAGGACCTGAGGGAACAGATTTTATGGGTTAAGGGCACAGAAGACGTTCCAATGATTTTGGTTGACAATAAATGTGACCCGGAAGATGAGCGAGTAGTTGGCAAAGAACAGGGCCGGAATTAGGCAAGACAGTGGTGTAACTGTGCCTTTGTAGAAACTTCTGCAAAGTGAAAGATCAATGCTAATGAGATGTTTCATGACCTGGTCAGACAGATAAATAGAACACTACCAGTGGAAAAGAAGAATCCTAAAAAGAAATTAGGTCTGCTACTCTAAGCCTGTAGTCAACAGCAGCTCTGAGCTAGATTACAGGAATGAAGAACTGTTGCCTGATTCGAAAGTGCCAGCATTTCAGACTTCAAAAAATAAATCTGAAGAGGCTTCTCGCACTGTATACATTATGTGAAGAATTTAGATCTTATATTAGTTTGCACAAGTTCCCTGGAGAAAAAAAATTGCTGTGTATGTATATCTCTTGGAAAATAAGACAATAGTGTTTCTCCTTTGCAATAGCAGTTATAACAGGTGCAAAAATATACTTGACTCTCTTATGATTATACAAAAGAGCATGGATACATTTCAAATGTAAGATATTGGTACTATGATCAAATGATTTTGTATTGACCTTTTGATCATGATTCCTCCCTATCAAGCCCTAAACAGTTGAACCGTTCTATTTCATATGTGTAATATTATGAAATGCCCCCCAACCTCATTGCAGTAGATAATGTTCTTGAGTCATTGACTTCATTTTATATTTTTAAAAATATGGAATATCATTTATCATTATATTCTGATTAAAATCCTTGTGCAGCCAGGCGCGGTGGCTCACGCCTGTAATCCCAGCACTTTGGGAGGCTGAGGCGGGTGGATCATGAGGTCAAGAGATCGAGACCATCCTGGTCAACGTGGTGAAACCCCTTCTTTACTAATAATACAAAAAACTAGCTGGGAATGGTAGTGCATGCCTGTAATCTCAGCTACTCAGGAGGCTGAGGCAGGAGAATTGCCTGAACCCAGGAGGCGGAGGTTGCGGTGAGCTGAGATCGCGCCATTGCACTCCAGCCTGGGTAACAAGAGCGAAATTCCGTCTCAAAAAAAAAGAACCAGCTATATGTAATTTATGCTAACCACACATGTATAGATACAAAAATATCTCTGGATGAGGGAACTGTGAATGATTTAATTTTATTCATGACTAATTTATATATTTTAAAGTGTTTGCCTAACGGTCATGTAACAAAAAAAATTTGTAGTATTTATTTGGTGCAAAAGTAATCACGGTTCTTTTCATTAAATTAATGGCAGAAACTTCCATTACCTTTGCACTCACCTAATAATATTAACAAATATTTGTGTGTTTAGGAAACACTTTCCTTGCATTCTGAGTTAAAGGTTGTTATAGCTCGTGTTATACATGAAACCAGTATTCAAGGATGTAGGTTTTTCAGTGTTGCTGAGCTGGTACATAAAATCTGTTGGGATTAAATATAAAATCTATTGGCATTAAACAAAAGCCACACGTACAAGTCTCTGCAAGACAAGCTCTTCTCTACTTTAGAATTTTTTGGGGCCAGGTGTGGTGGCTCATGCCTGCAATCCCAGCACTTTGGGAGGCCAAAATGGGTGGATTGCCTGAGATCACGAATTCAAGACCAGCCCAGACAACATGGTGAAACCAGGTTAGTATTAAAAATAAAAAAATTCGGCCGGGTGTGGTGGCGCACGCCTGTAGTCCCAGCTACTCGGGAGGCTGAGGCAGGAGAATAGCTTGTAAACGCAGCACTTTGGGAGGCCAAGGCGGATGGATCATGAGGTCAAGAGATCGAGACCATTCTGGTCAATATGGTGAAACCCCATCTCTACTAAAAATACAAAAATTAGCTGGGCATGGTGGCGCATGCCTGTAGTCCCACCTACTCGGGAGGCTGAGGCAGGAGAATAGCTTGAACCAGGAGGCAGAAGTTGCAGTGAGCGGAGATCGTGCTATTGCACTCCAGCCTGGGTAACAAGAGCAAAACTCCGTCTCAAAAAAAAGAGATATTTGTAATTTAAATAAATGTTGTAAATAATAATTGAAACTTTAAATCCAGATTTTAAAAAATTGTCGTTTTGGGCTGGGCACAGTGGCTCGTCTGTAATCCCAGCACTTTGGTCAGGCAGGCAGAACACTTGAGGTCAGGAGTTTGAGACCACACTGGCCAACATGGTGAAACTCCATCTCTACTAAGAACACAAAAATTAGCCAGGTGTAGTGGTGAGTACCTGTAATCCCAGGTACACGGGAGACTGAGGCCAGATAATCCTTTGAACCCGAGAAGTGGAGGCTGCAATGATCCAAGATTGCACCATTAAACTCCAACCTGGGTGACAGAGTGGAATGGAGACAGAGACATTTAAAAAAGAGAGAGAGAGAGAGAGAGAAGGAAAGAAAGAAGGAAGGAAGAAGGAAGGAAGGACGACCAAGGTTACACAAGAAGTACAGATGTCTTTCCTTACTCATGACATGATTACCTATCTAGAAAATCCAATGGAATCTACATAGGAGCTCCTAGAAATGCGTTTAACAAGCTTATAGGAAATAACACACAAAAATCAGTTTTCTATATACTAGTAGTAAACAATTAGAATTGAAATAATCGACATAAAAATATCAAATACTTGCCAGGCGCGGTGGTTCAACCCTGTAATCCCAGCACTTTGGGAGGCTCAGGCAGGTGGATCACAAGGTCAAGAGATCAAGACTATCCTGGTGAACAGGGTGACACCCCGTCTCTATTAAAAATATAAAAAATTAGCTGGGCATGGTAGTGCGTGCCTGTAATCCCAGCTACTCAGGAGGCTTAGGCAGGAGAATTGCCTGAACCCAGGACACGGAGGTTGCGGTGAGCCGAGATCGTGCCACTGCACTCCAGCCTGGGTAACAAGAGCGAAACTCTGTCTCAAAAAAAATAATAATAAAATTAAAAAAATAAAAAAAATAAATACTTAAGGACAAATTTGACAAAAGATGTTAAACACATGTACACTAAAAGTTACAAATTTTAGACAATTAGATAAAAATTCATGGAATAGACTAGACTCACTCTCAGTTATGTCTACTAGCTGATACGTTAAGATGTTAATTTTCTCCATACTAATATAAAAAGATATAACACATAATCCCATCAAAATCACACCATCTTTTTTTTTAACACAAGTTTTTCCAAAAGTTACCTATTTTTCATCAATTGAAAGATATTAATCCCTGAATTAACCGAATAAACCTAAGGAGGAAAATATGGAACTAAGTTAATACAGATTCTGAGCCTAGAGATCAGTTCCCAAAGAGAAGTGAAGGACAGTAGCTGACTACACTAGAGAGTACTCTGTCCAGTGGAACAGAACAGATGTTCTACTGATTGTGTGTGTACAGTAAGTAAGTGTGTGTGTGGCAGAGGAGGATGTAAGAGTGCCATCTCTTTATTTTTTTTTTTTCAGACGGAGTTTCACTCGTTTCCCAGGCTGGATTGCAAATCATGGCACAATTCAGCTCACTGCAATCTCTGCCTTCTGGGTTCAAGCAATTCTCCTGCCTCAGCCCAATGAATAGCTGGGATCACAGGCATGTGCCACCATGCACGGCTAATGTGTTTGTATTTTTAGTAGAGATGGGGTTTTACCATTTTGGCCAGTCTGGTTTCAACCTCCTGATCTCAGGTGATCCGCCCACTTCACCCTCCCAAGTGCTAGGATTAAGGGCATGAGCTACCATTTCATTTTCTAGAAAACTAAGGTAGTCCTGACAAAGACATACTGAATAAAAAATAGGTACTTAGAAATATTGAGGTAGACAGATGAAAGGGAAAAGTGGCATTGGGCATTGAGGTTCATGCTGGTAATCCCAGTGCTTTAGGAGGCTGAGGCATGAGAAATGCTTGAGGTCACACGTTCAAGACCAGCCTGGGCAAAATAGAAATTAAAAAAAAAATTAATTAGCCAGGCTCGGTGGCTAAAGCCTGTAATCCCAGCACTTTGGGAGGCTGAGGAGGGTGTATCACGAAGTCAAGAGATCGAGACCAACGTGGTCAACATGGTGAAACCCCATCTCTACTAAAAATACAAAAAATCAGCTGGGCATGGTGGCGCATGCCTGTAATCCCAGCTACTCAGGAGGCTGAAGCAGGAGAATTGCCTGAACCCAGGAGGCGGAGGTTGCGGTGAGCCGAGATCGTGCCATTGCACTCCAGCCTGGGTAACAAGAGCAAAACTCCAGCTCAAAAAAAAAAAAAAAAATTATTTAAAAAAAAAAGTTGGTCAGGTGCAGTGGCTTACACCTCTAATCCCAGCACTTTGGGAGGCTGAGGCAGGCATATCACAATGTCAGGAGTTGAAGACCAGCCTGATCAACATGGTGAAACCACAACTCTACTAAAAATACAAAAATTAGCCAGGTGTGGTGGTGCGTGCCTGTAATCCCAGCTACTCAGGAGGCTGAGACAGGAGACTCGCTGGAACCCAGGAGGCAGAGGTTGCAGTGAGCTGAGATTGCGCCATTGCACTACAGCCTGGACGACACAATCATTAATAAAGACTTAATCATTCTTAAAGGAAAAAAAATAAGCAATACTGAAGAAACATTATAGGGCTTCTATTGGCAATAACTGGAGTAATAATTTTTTTTACATAATACATTTCTTTAGTATATATTTTTAGTATTTTATTTCAGGATTTCTAAAGTAGTTTGTCTTTGACCCATAATTTGTTATTAAGTAGGTCCTATCATCACATTTTTTTAGTGCTGAAACTGACATATAAACAATTCTGCGGTTTCTTTGGTGGGAAAAATAGCAGAAAATACAGAATTAGCAAAACTAGATTCACTGGCTCTATCATGTTTGCTAGGTGTAAAAAAAATGACAGTTTTCAAACAGCTATTTATTCACAATCTTTTACTCTAGAAATTTTAAGAGGTTTTGAGTCCATTCATAAAAATAAGGCCAAAGTGGCCCTGTAAAATCATCATTAAAAGTATACAGTAGAGAGCTATCATTCACATTATAAAAGGAAATCTCACTCATTTCATAGTCTAAAAAAATGCCAATCTTACTAGGTGCTACTTTTGGCAGCGGATTAATTTCCTCATGACCCAATACAATATAATTATCCCGACCAGATCGCCGAATTCCCCACAATCCATTCTGTACTAATGTTGGTGAGCGCTTCCTCCTTCTGGGAAGAGAGTCATCACAGACACCAAGGATCCATTCAGGCTTGTCTTTCACTTCTACTTCCCAGTACTGCCGGCCACTACTATAGCCCTTAGAACCCACAACAGCTGGGAGGCGATAAAATCTTCTTGGGTTTGAAGGTAAGATTTGCACTGTATTTCCATAGCGCACAGTTTTCCTATCTGCTGAGACTATAAGTTTATGATGTGCTGTTTCAGGATCTAGAATTACATCTACTTGAAATCGCTTGATAATTTTGTATAGGCCAGAATATTGTGGAGGCAGACGGTAACCGTATTCTTTTAATCTGAATGGAAAAGGTTCAGGGAATTTGAAATTTTTGTACCTGTGATAGATATCCTTAACATTTGCCAGTAATTCCAGTCCTGGCTTTACATATGTGCTCTCTATCTCCTTTAGTAGATATTTTAATGAGGAGGTATGATCTGAGAATTTTCTTAGGCTTTCATTTAGTTGTGCTAAAATATCCGTCTCTTCAGCTTGTAATTGCCCAAGAACAGTCTCTTGCTCCTTTTGGAGAAATAACCTAAGTTGCTCAAATTCAGACCTGACTTCTTCTTCCTTATGTTTTACCTTTTTCTTCAGTTCTAACGATTTTCTGGTTTGTACAGTTATGATTTTTTCAGTTAGTTCCACTCCCTCCTTCCATGGAGCATTGTATTCCTCCAATTTTTTCCTGTGATGGGAGGCAGCCTTCTTTCTGGGCCGAACACAGTGAAGCTGGTGATCAGTGGAGAAACGGCACCTTGGACATAAAAGCTCTAGGTCTTCCCGACAGAAAAAGGTCAAAACCTGATTATGCTTCTTACATACATGCTTCTCTTCCTGCCGCTTTCTCTTGCTTCTTATCTGGAGTTGCTTAGCAATTTCAGTCAAATGACCCAGTTGAGGATTGCTTGTCAATTTCCTTTCGGGACAGCAAAAGTGGCAAAAAGGGCAGGGAAAGCAAGTAATCCAGACAGACGGGACAGCTAGCCACTGCTTGAAGGTCAGCCATTGAGCCTTGAACAAAGATGGTAGGTAAAGTAATTATTTTAATAAGGCCTAGCTCTCTAGACTTAAGTCCCAGTAAGCAGTACATATCTTCCCCCAGACTTTGAAATTTGAATTGGCTTTCAGTTTTACTGCTTTGGCATGTAGATGGCAGCTTCTAGAAACTTCTCAGCTCCTTAGCTTCAGAGTCTACGGCCATGAATACTTCACAGCCTGCGGCCTATTGTACATTTCAACGTATTAGCTGGGTTGCTGCTCTTCCCTCTTAATGAAATAAAGTCAAGTTTTCCTCAAGAAAGTAGACTCAGGTCTAAGATAAGGAATCCTCCCTATGAGTGAGAAAAGACAAAACATTACAAATCTGATTACATAATCACAAATGTATTAAACATTCACACAGGAATCATCAAAGAATGCTGAAATCACTGGGTGGATGTTCTTGGAAAAACAAGATATTAATATCGCAGAGATTCGCACCATACATTACTTACACACACACACACACACACACACACACACACACACAATGTTAAAAATGTGGAACAAACTTACGTGCTTCTTGGTAGAATGCAATGGCAACTTTACAGCATTGCTCATATCATAGTCTTTCCAAAAATATTGACTTTCAAGCTAACCATGAGAAAATTAATTCAGATTGTGGAGCAATCCTACTAGACAACTGGTATGTATTCTATAAAATTGTCAATTATACGAAAAACAATCATAAAAAAGATTTCCAGATTTAAGGAGAGGAAAGAAACGTGAAAAATACAACATGTGATATCTGATTGGATCTGAAATCTTGAAATTTAACAGCAACAACAACAAAGAACTAAAAAAATGCTGGAAACAGGCCCGGAATGGTGGCTAACACCTGGAATCACAACACTGAGGGGCCAAGATGTATGACTCCCTTGCAGCCAGGGGTTCAAGACCAGCTTGATCAACATGGTGAAACTCCATCTCTACTAAAAATACAAAACATTAGCTGGGCAAGGTGGCATGTGCATGTAATCCCAGCTGCCTGAGAGGCTGAGACAGGAGAATCACTTCGCTGGACCCTCGGAGATACAGGTTGCAGTGAGCCGAGATTGTAGGACAACACTAAACCGTGGGCACTAGAATGAAACCATATATTAAAAAAAAGAAAGAAAGAAAGAAGAGAAAGAAAGAAATAAAGAAAGAAGGAAGGAAAGAAAGATAAAGAGAGAATTGGGAAGAAATAAATGTAAGAATCTTAGTATGGACTCCATCTCACATAATGTTCTACCAGTGTTAAATTAGGTACAATAAAATTATAGTAAAAAATAAATGGCTTCGCCGGGCGCGGTGGCTCAAGCCTGTAATCCCAGCACTTTGGGAGGCCGAGGCGGGTGGATCATGAGGTCAAGAGATCGAGACCATCCTGGTCAACATGGTGAAACCCCGTCTCTACTAAAAATATAAAAAATTAGCTGGGCATGGTGGTGCGTGCCTGTAATCCCAGCTACTCAGGAGGCTGAGGCAGGAGAATTGCCTGAACCCAGGAGGCAGAGGTTGCGGTGAGCCGAGATCGCGCCGTTGCACTCCAGCCTGGGTAACAAGAGCGACTCTCCATCTCAAAAAATAAATAAATAAATAAATGGCTTCATTGTTAGGAGATACATATTAATACACAGCAGGAAGCCATCTGGAAATCTGAAACTTTCAGAAATTTCCACAATTTAACAAAATATATAGCCAAGCATGGTAGCTCACACCTTTAATCCCAGCACTTTTTAAGGCCAAGGTGGGCAGATCACCTGAGGTCGGGTGTTTGAGATCAGCCTGACAAACAGAGATACCCCGTCTCCACTAAAAATAAAAAGTTAGCCAGGTGTGGTGGTGCATGCCTGTAATTCCAGCTACCCAGGAGGCTGAGGCAGGAGAATTGCTTGAACCTGGGAGGTGGAGGTTGCAGTGGGCTGAGATGACACCATTGCACTCCAGCCTGGGTGACACAGAGAGACTATGTCTCAAACAAACAAAAACATAAATAAGCAGAGAAAACATGAATGTAACAAACAGTTAACAATGGGGTGAATCCAGGGAAAATGTATAAGGATACCCACCCTTTCAAACTTTCTTTAGGTCTGACGCTTTCAAAATAAAAGTGAGGGATCAAGACTTCCTGGTTTGCTTTCAAGACACCTACAGGTACTTGATTTTAAGCAAGTCAGATTCCTCCATCAAACCTTGCAAGCTACCTAACCCAGCCTGACTAACATGGAGAAACTCCATCTCCACTAAAAATACAAAATTAGCCCAGTGTGGTGGTGCATGCCTGTAATCCCAGCTACCCGAGACACTGAGGCAGGAGAATCACTTGAACCTAGGAGTCAGAGGTTTAGTGAGCTAAGATCATGCCATTGCACTCTAGCCTGGGCAACAAGGGTGAAACTCTGCTCTCTCTCTGTCTCTCTGTCTCTCTGTCTCTCTCTGTCTCTCTCTCTCTCTCTCTCTCTAGATATATATATATATATATATATATATATATATATATATATATATATAGCCAGGCTGGTCTTGAACTCCTGACCTCAGGTGATCCACCCACCTCGGCCTCCCAAAGTGCTAGGATTACAGGCATGAGCCACCGTGCCCGGCCGGCCAAAGGAACTTTCTGCTAGATCTCTTGTCATCTGAAACCAAACAAGAGCCGTGAATTGCATTTGCTTATTAGTTCTTTTAAATCTTTTTCAATCTAGAAAAATGTTCTCTGTCTCCACCTATGTCCTAGACTACCCCACATTCAAGATTTGCCAATGGCTTTACTGGTTCTTTTTTTCTTTTCATGAGGTAGAGCCTTGTTCTGTTGCCCAGTTGCAGGATCTTGGTTCACTGCAGTCTCTACCTCCTGGGTTCAAGTGATTCTCCTGCTTCAGCCTCCTGAGTAGCTGGGACAACAGGTATACACCACCACACCCAATTAATTTTTGTATATTTTGTGGAGATGGGTTTTCGCCATGTTGTCCAGGCTGGTCTTGAACTCTGGACTGCAGGTGATCTGCCTGCCTCGGCCTCCTAAAGTGCTGGGATTACAGACATGAGCCACTGCTCCCAACATGCCTATTGCTTGTTGACGTCAATGAATTTGTACCTCAGTCCTTCACTCTTTAACCATTCTGCCAATCTGCCTTTGGAGAAAGAATGTAAGCCATTTACATTTAAAATAATAACTGATAAGAGGGGATTTACTTTTGTCATTTTACTGTTTGTTTTCTAAAGGCTGTGTAGCGTTTTTTTTTTTTTTTTCTCATTATTTCCATGCATAGCTGATGCTAAGATAAAAGCTAAAATTGACTGACTTTAATGGCAATTTATCCTCCAAGACTTCCCCTGGAATTTGCAAGCCTTAAAAAGACTGCAAAGACCAGGCGTGGAGTCTCATGCCTGTAATCCCAGCACTTCGGGAGGCTGAAGCTGGAGGATCACAAGGTCAGGTGTTCAAGACAGTCTGGTCAACATGATGAAATCATGTTTCTACTGAAAATACAAACAAAAATTAGTTGGGTGTGGTGGTGCATGCCTGTAAAACCAGCTACTCTGCAGGCTGAGGCAGGAGAATTGCTTGAACCTGGTAAGTGGAGGTAGCAATTAGCTGAGATAGGGTCACTGCACTCAATCTGGGTGACAGAGGGAGCCCCCGTCTCACACACACACACACACACACACACACACACACACACACACAATACTCCGGAGTTCCAAAACAGTTTTATCAGTGAGATTTTGTTAGTGCAACTGATGTCTAAGTAGGGAAAAATGATTCTTGGTTTTCCTATTTCTGTATCTTCCAAGAATTCTTCCCTGTTGCTTATTTCAATGTGTTCTTTTCTTCTATTAAACTGTATTCATGAGTTGTTATGGTGAAATCCCATCTCTACTAAAAATACAAAAATTAGCCAGGCATGGTGACAGGCACCAAATAATGTGTCACCCCAAAATAATGTATTTTTGAAAATTCATACGTTTAAGGCCTCATTCTTAGGGCTTACATTCTTACATTTAAAAAAATTTTTTTTCATTCTATATTTTCTTAAATTCAAATTATCTTTACATTCTTAAATACAAAATTCATGTGTTTAAGCCCTAATCTGAACTTAATGACTTCTCAATGGTGCCACCTTTATATTTTGCACAGTGAAAAAATATGAAGGTGGTGCCTTTGTGGAGGTTGTTAGGTTTAGATGAGTTCATGAGGGTGGGGTCCCCATGATGGGATTAGTGGCCTTATCAGAAGAGGAAGAGAGACCTGAGCTCTTTCTGTGCACACAAGTAAGAGAGAAAAGGCATCAGAGTGAAACCTATCTTGCTGGCACATTGATCTTGGACTTCCTAGTGTCCATAATATGGAGAAACAAATGTCTGTTTTTAGGCCACCCAATGATGGTGTCTTGTTATGGTAGCCAAAACAACTTAAATCATGATATATCAAGTTTGCAGAATTTTGTAAGCTTTTATCGTGAATTATTAAACTGAAGGTGGTCTTGAGGACCTCCTGAACTTGTAGTGGTGATTAGAAAGATTTTGCTTCAGTTGGGTGTGGAGGCTCAGGCCTATAATCCCAGCACTTTGGGAAGTCAAGGCAGATGGATCACCTGAGGGCAGGAGTTTGAGAGCAGCCTGACCAACATGGTGAGACCCTGTCTCTAATAAAAATACAAAAATTAGCCAGTCGTGGTGGCAAGCACCTGTAATTCCAGCTACTCAGGAGGCTGAGGTGGGAGAATTGCTTGAACCTGAGAGGCAGAGGTTGCAGTGAGCCAAGATCACACCACTTCACTCCAGCCAGGGCAACAGAGGGAGATTCTGTCTCAAAAAAAAAAAAAAGAAAGATTTTGTTCTCTACAATGCTAGTCTGAGAGTGTGCAGAAGAGATTATACAGTTTGTGTAATATTCTAAGTGTGGATGTACAGTGAATTACTTCAGTTGTTGGACTGTTAAAAAAATTTACAAGTTTTTTACTATTGTATGTAATATTATGGTGAAATGTGACACATACGCATTTTTAAATTACATTTTTCATAACAACACTTATCATGAGACCTACCCACTCAACTAGGCTTCAAGTGTATAATATCCTATACTTGCTCATAAGTACAATGTTCTACAGCAGGTCTGTAGAGATTACTTATCTTGTTTATCTAAAATGGAATGCTTCTTGATTCGTAACTTTCCATTTCTACTACTCCCAACCCTTGGCAAACACCATTCCCCTCAGATTTTATGAATTTAACTCTTTTAGACATCCCATACGAGTGGAAACGTACAGTATTTCTTTTTTCTGTGACTGCCTTTATTGCTCTTATTGTAATGACCTTAAGGTTCCTCCATGTTCTCACATATTTCACAGTTTTCTTCTATTTTAAGGCTGGATCTGTCACATTTTCTTTATCCATTCATCTTCAATGGAAAATTAGATTGTTCGTACATCTTAGGTACTGTGCCGTGTTGCAATACACATGAGAGTCCTAATATCTCTTCAAGATCATACATTTAGCCGGGTACGGTGGCTCAAGCCTGTAATCGCAGCACTTTGGGAGGCTGAGGCGGGTGGATCACGAGGTCAGGAGATTGATACCATCCTGGTCAACACGGTGAAACCCCATCTCTACTAAAAATACAAAAAATTAGCTGGGCATGGTGGCGCGTGCCTATAATCCCAGCTACTCAGGAGGCTGAGGCAGGAGAATTGCCTGAACCCAGGAGGCGGAGGTTGCGGTGAGCCGAGATCGTGCCATTGCACTCCAGCCTGGGTAACAAGAAGTTTCGAAACTCCGTCTCAAAAAAAAAAAAAAAAAAAAAAATCATAAATTTAATTCCTTTGAATACATATTCAGAAATGAGATTGCTAGATTATATGGTAATTGATAGCAGCTGGACCATTTTTCTTCCCCATTGAAAGTGTGCAAGGATTAAAATGTTTTCATATTATTACCAACACTTGTTGTTTTATGTTTTTTATTTGATAGTAGCCATCCTGACAAGTGTGAGGTATTATCTGACATTGTTTTGATACGCCTGTTCCTGATGATTAGTGATTTTTAGCTTCTTTCATATGCCTGTTGGTCATGCGTATATTTTCGTTTGGTCAAAATGTCTATTAAAATATTTTGCTCATTTGCAATTGTGATTTTAGGTTGTTGTTTTACTTAAACTACCAAGTTTTAGAAATGTGTTTATACATATTTTGGATATTACACGCTTTTTAAGACATATGGTTTTCAAGTATTTTCTTTGAATTCATAGATTGAATTTTCGCTGTGCTGTTTTTTCCTTTGTTGTGTAGAAATGATTTAGTTTCAGGTAGTCCCAGTTGTTTATTTGTGTTTTCATTGCCTGTGTTTCTCCCTCGCCCCCGGAGATGGAGTTTCGCTCTTGTTACCCAGGCAGGAGTGCAATGGCGCCATCTCGGCTCACCGCAACCTCCACCTCCTGGGTTCAGGCAATTCTCCTGCCTCAGCCTCCTGAGTAGCTGGGATTACAGGCATGTGCCACCATGCCCAGCTAATTTTTTGTATTTTTAGTAGAGACGGGGTTTCCCCATGTTGACCGGGATGGTCTCAATCTCTTGACCTCGTGATCCACCCACCTCGGCCTCCCAAAGTGCTGGGATTACAGGCGTGAGCCACTGCGCCCGGCTCATTACCTGTGCTTTTATCATTAAAATTATTGTCGAAACCAATATCATGAAGCTTTTCACCTTTGCCTTCTCTGGAGGACTGGAGTTTTACAGTCTTAGGTCTTATATTTAAAGTGTTTAATCCATTGTGAGTAAATGTGTATGTAGTATAAGACAAGGGCTCAATTTCAAGCTTTTGCATGCGGATATCCTGTTTTCTCAACACCATTTATTGAAGACACAAACCTTTCCCAATTATGTAGTCACCACACCCTTGTCAAAAATCAGTTGAGTATATGTGCATGAACTTATTTCTTCTAGGTTGACTATAATGTTTTATTGATCAACATGTCTGCCTGTATTCCAGTCCCATAATGTTTTGATTACTGTGGTTTTGTCTTATATTGTCATATCTGGGATTGTGATACTTCCAGCTTTGTTTTTTTCTGTTTCAAGACTGACTTGGTTATTTACAGTTTTTGTGGTTAGTTCTATGTAAATTTTGAGGGTTTTTTCTATTTTTGTAAAACTGCTATTAGGATTTTGATAGAAATTGCACTGAATCTGTAGATTATTTTGGGTAGTATGGACATTTTTTTTTTTTTTTCTTTTTTTTGAGACTGAGTTTCGCTCTCGTTACCCAGGCTGGAGTGCAATGGCGCGATCTCGGCTCACCGCAACCTCCGCCTCCTGGGTTCAGGCAATTCTCCTGCCTAAGCCTCCTGAGTAGCTGGGATTACAGGCACGCACCACCATGCCCAGCTAATTTTTTGTATTTTTAGTAGAGACGGGGTTTCACCATGTTGACCAGGATGGTCTCGATCTCTTGACCTTGTGATCCACCCGTCTCGGCCTCCCGAAGTGCTGGGATTACAGGCTTGAGCCACCGCGCCCGGCCTAGTATGGACATTTTAACAAGAGTATTTCTTCCAATCCATCAAGATGGAATGTCTTCCCACTTTTTTGTGTTCCTTGTGTAAATTTTTTAATCAATATTTTGTAGTTTTCATTTTACAAATGTTTCACCTCCTTAAGTTTATTTCTAAATATTTTATTTGTTTTTATACTTATATAAATGGAATTGTTTTTCTAATTTTCTTTTCAGATAGTTGGTTGTATATAGAAATGCTACTAATTTTTGTATGTTGATAATGTGCCCTCAACATGACTGAATTTATTTATTAGTTCTAATAGACTTCTTAAAATATCTTCAGAGTTCTTTAATATATAATATAATCATCAAATGAGGACAATTTTTCTACTTTCTTTCTGATTTGCATGCCTTTTGCTACTTTTGTCTTGCTTAATTGTACTGATTAGACCTTCCAGTACTATACTGAACAGCAGTGGTAAATGGGCATTCTTGTCTTCCTTGGAGTCTTAGAGAAAAGTTTTCAATTTCCCATGAAAAGTGTGTTGAATTTTGTCAGATGGTGATTCTTCATTCATTGAGATGATCTTTTTTTTTTTTTTCTTCAGTTTTTTACTCTATGAAAACAATGTATCACACGAGTTGTCATATGTTGAATTACCTTGGGAATAAATCCCACTAAATCACAGCAGATGGTCCTTTGAATACGGTGTTAGATTTGGTTCCATAGTAATTTGTTGAGGATTTTTGCATGTGTATGTTTCAGGAATATTGGCCTGTTTTTTGATGCCTTTGTCTTGATTTGTTATAAAGGCAGCACTGACTTCATAAAAGGAGTTTGAATGCGTTGCCCTCTCTTCAATTTAAAAAAAAAAAAATTTTTTTTTTTTTTGTTATGGAGCCTGGCTCTGTCTCACAGGCTGGAGTGCAAAGGCACAATCTTTGCTCACTGCAACCTCCGCCTCCCGGGTTCAAGCAATTCTCCTGCCTCAGCCTCCCTTGTACCTGGGACTAAAGGCACCTGCCACCGCACCCAGCTAATTTTTTTAAATTTGTAGTAGAGAAGCATGTTACCATCCTGGCCAGACTGGTCTCAAACTCCTGACCTGATGAGCCACCTGCCTCGGCCTCCCAAAGTGCTGGGAGTACAGGTGTGAGCCACTGTGCCTGACTTCTCTTAAATTTTTTAAAAGATTGAGAAGGTTCCTGCTGACAAGTGGAGGTTAAAAAAAAAAGTTAAAAAATAAAACCATGTTTCAGGGGACTCCTTCATAACAATGAAAAAAAGAAAAAAGAAAAAAGAAAAATTAGAAAAGATTGAGAAAGATTGCAATTAATGATTCTTTAAATGTTAGGCAAAATTCATCAGTGAAGACTTGTTTCTGTCTTTGTGGGGTGGTAATTTTGAGTACGGATTTCATTTCTGTCCTAGTTTTAGAACTGTTCAGACCTTCTATTTCTTTATGATTTTGTCTCAGTAAGGTGTATGTTTGTAGGACCTTACCTATTTCCTCTTGCTTGTCCAGTTTCCTTGGAGTATAATTTTATACGAGTTTCTTATAATCCATTTTATTTATAGTTTATAAGAAACTCGTATAAAATTATGTGAGTAATCGACATCAGCTGTAATATCGTCTATTATTTCTTATTATATTTATTTGCATGCTTTCTTTTTTCTTCGTTAGTCAAGGGTTTTCATCAATTTTATCTTTTCAAAAAACCAAATCTTAGTTTCTTTTTTCTCTATTCCTTTTCTATTTCCTATTTTATTTGTTTCTCTTGTAATCTGTTATTTTCTCCCTTCTGCTAACTTTGAGCTTAGTTGCTTTTTTCTAGTTCCTTACCATATATAGTAGATGCTTACTTAAAACCTTTGTGGTTTGTTGTTGTTGTTGTTGTTGTTGTTTGGAGACCGGGTTTCGCCCTGTTGGCCAGGATGGTTCCAGTCTCTTGACGTCTTGATTCACCCGCCTCCGTTTCGCAAAGTGTTGGGATTACAGGCGTGAGCCACCGCGCCAGGCCTGTCGTTGTTGTTTTTAATGTAGATGTTATCGCTGTCAACATCCCTCTTATAATCCCACAGGTCACCTGTGCGGAGCAATCCCAGCTCCCCGTGGAGGACTCAAAGGCAGCTTCTCGGCCACCGCGACTCTGACTGCATTCCCATTTTCCGGGGTACTCGGAGGACTCCATCCCGAGCCCGTGGGGATGGAGGCCCCCTCGCCAGGTTCCCCCAATCCCAGCCGGGGCTGGAGCTGTCGCCTTTTGGAGTCCACCTGCGCTCCCCTTCTCCCGGGCGCTCAGGAGCCTCGCTGGGCCCCAGGAAGGTCTGCTCCCGGCGGGGAGCGGCGCTCCTGTCTGCGTGGCGGGGGCGCTCCTGTCCGCGAGGCGGCTCCTGGGGCGGACGGCCCCTCCCTCCCCTGGGAACAGAGGCGTTTTCTCAGCCATCTCAGAAGACTGGACACAGTTCACTGTTTGGGTCCCTACCTGGCCAGGGTCACCGTGAAACCCTGTAGGGAGTTTCCCTTTCAGCTGTCACCCAGGTGGTAACAGCTGCTGAATGTTGACCTTCAGCCCTGATCTTCTGGGATGTTCTCATTAATCGATCCAATCACGGCTGGGCGCCATGGCTCCCACCTGTAATCCCAGCACTTTGGGAGGCCGAGGCGGGGCAGGGGAAGCCGGGGAGGGAGAAGGGGAGAGGGCGGGACGACGGATCACCTGAGATCAGGAGTATGAGACCAGCTTGACCAAAATGGAGAAACCTCATCTCTACCAAAAATATAAGAACTAACTGGGCTTGGTGACCGAAGCCGGTAGTCCCAGGTACTCTCGAGGCTGAGGCAGGAGAATCCCCTGAACCCGGGAGGCGGACATCGCTGTAAGCGGAGATGTGCCATTGCAGTCAAGCCTGGGCGACAGAGACACTCTGTCTAAAAATTAATTAATTAATTAATTAATTAAATTCATTCACCTTTTAAAAACTCTTTCCTCTAGTCAGCCACTCAAGCAATTTGAAGTATTCACTTAATCAATCATTAGAATCCTACAGCACAGAGAAAATAGACGCAATATCTAAAACTGGGCATCTGGCAGGCCAGGGCAAAGAGACAGAAATAAAGAATGCTTCCGTGTGGAAGCGGTCTGTTCACTTGAGATGAGGCTTTTCTGTTCATCAAGAACGCAAATGCCTCTCTCCAGAACTGAGCCACCGAATAGTGCCTAGCACCATCTGCGGGAACCTTTGGAAAAATCAAAATGACAGAGTTAGAAAACCTCATGTTCATGAAAAATAATCTAGTGGCATCCAGTCTAGTCACCTCCAGTCCCCACGTGTCAAAGGTCAAAAACTGTGACGTTCCCAGCTGATGATATGGCGTGGAGGTGGCCTGTGTCCATTCCCTCTTTAAGCTACAAATGAGAGCACAGTTGTTCTACAGCTGTCCCTCCTCCTTGTGTTCATTTATCATGCGGTTTTTAAAATCTTCCTTTATCAGCAGAAATATTTCACTTTTTGTGGTCAACATTCAGACTATTGTTATTTTTCTTTTTTGAGACAGAGTTTCACTCTTGTTACCCAGGCTGGAGTGCAATGGCGCAATCTCGGCTCACCACAACCTCCGCCTCCTGGGTTCAGGCAATTCTCCTGCCTCAGCCTCCTGAGTAGCTGGGATTACAGGCACCCGCCACCATGCCCAGCTAATTTTTTGTATTTTTAGTAGAGACGGGGTTTCGCCATGTTGACCGGGATGTTCTCGATCTCTTGACCTTGTGATCCACCCGCCTCGGCCTCCCAAAGTGCTGGGATTACAGGCTTGAGCCACCGTGCCCGGCCTAACATTCAGACTAAATAGTAAATGTCTATTTGTGATAAAAAAAAATAATAATAATAATATTTTTGAAGGACAAGGAGCATAACCTTGCTTCCAGTGAACTTAATTTCCAGCATTTTTTAATCCTGTCATTTTACATTAAAAACTACCACTTTCTGAGTACTTTATTAAAAACCCTGTATTTTTCGACTTAGTCAAACATTCCATTGAATCTGAAGAATTCTGTTTTGTAAAAAGAATTGTCTTCGATACACAAAAGTGAAAAGGAAGGCTTAGCAGGGCAGCTCAGCCAGGTCCACAGGGTTGCAACGTCCCTTCTCTGTGCTGCTACAACATCCTATCTCTTTCAGTGACTACACAGGGAAATCACAGTATAACCCCCTCTCATCAGGAAGCTTTTTAGAACAGTCTTATACAATATATCATTCTGCTTTCTAAGAATTTTTACAGCCCGGCACAGTGGCTCAGGCCTGTAGTTCCAGCACTTTAAGAGGCTGAGGCAGAAGGACCCCTTGATCCCAGCGATGGCTGTTCATTTCCTGTGCTGTTGAAGGACACACAATCAAAAGAGAATATCCGGAGTGTTTTGAGACAGAATTGTTTCTTTTTTCTTTTCTTTCTTTTTTTCTGAGACAGTTTAACTCTTGTCATCCGTGCTAGACCTCCATCTCCCGGGTTCAAGCAATTCTCCTGCATCAGCCTCCCAAATAGGTGTGACTACAGGTTCATGCCACCACACCCAGCTAAATTTTTTGTATTTTTAGAGAGACGTATTTCCACCATGTTGGCCAGGATGGTCTTGATCCCTTAAACTTGTGATCCGTCAGCCGTGTCCTCCCAAAGTGCTTGGATTACTGGTGTGAGCTACTGTGCTTGGCCAGATTCAAGTTCTTTCAACAGTTCCCATCCTCTTTCTAAAGCTCTTCCACAGTCTGTTACTCAAATTGCTCTTTCTCTGACTACCTCTTAAACGTGGGTGTTTTCCAGGGTCCTGTCCTTGACTATCTATTTCTGCCAGTGGTTCTCACTGTGTTTTCTGATACCACAAGGCTGCTATGCAACTGAACAGGCTCCTGAAATAAACTCTCATTCCTCTGTTGTAATTCTTTTTTTTTTTTTTTTTTTTTTTTTTTTACGACGAGATTTCACAATGTTGGTCAGGCTGGTCTTGAAATCCTGAACTCAGGTCATCTACCCGCTTTGGCCTCCAAAGTGCTTAGATTACAGGCCTGAGCCAGCAAGCCCGGCCCCTCCGTTGTAATTGTAAACTGTGCTTTCAGATAGAGTGTTGTTGAACCAGTGCAAATTACATCACTGTAAAGAAAAATAAATCACTGTAAAAAAAATGAAAAAGAAAAAACAGAGTGTTGGAGAGAAGGATGAAGACACAGAATTCTATGAGACAAGGGAGTTGCAAGAAAATATGGGACTCATGGAACCTGGACCTGAAGATTTGTAACAGCTCTTCTGGAGATTTGACTATGTTGAGAATCCCTCAGAAGCTTCCTTTGTGTGTGGCCCATGGGTTTTCCTAATCCTATGTGCTCATGAGTGATCCCAAATCTCCCTCTATTTTGGTTTATCCTATGAGCTCATTTAATCGTACATTGGGTCAGTGTTTATTGAATACTCACTCTTTGTGAGCTATTGTACTAGCAGCTGAGGATACAAAAATAATGTGACATTGTCTACCACAAGGCAGCTGACAGTCAAAGGGAAGAGACTTTAGTACAGTTGGCACTCTGTATCTGCAGGTTCCACATTCTTGGACTCAACCAACTGCAAATCAAAAATTTTCAGGAAAAGAAACAAACAAACAAATACAATAATGAAATAAAGAAACAAAATAAAGCTGGGCATGATGGCTCACGTCTCTGATCCCAGCACTTTGGGAGGCTGAGTTGGGAGGATCACAAGGTTAGGAGTTCGAGACCAGCCTAGCCATCATGGTGAATCCCCATCTTCACTAAAAATACACAAATTAGCTGGTCATGGTGACCGGCACCTGTAGTCTCAGCTACATGGGAGGCTGAGGCAGGAGAATCCCTTGAATCCAGGAGGTGGAGGTTGTAGTCAGCTGAGATCCCGCCACTGCACTCCAGACTGGGTGACAGAGTGAGACTCCACCAGAAAAATTAAAAATAAAAATCAAAAACATAACACAACAACCATTTACACAGCATTTAAATTGTATTATGTATTCTAAGTAATCGAGGGATGATACAAACTATACAGAAAGGGGCGGGCACGGTGGCTCATGCCTGTCATCTCAGCACTTTGGGAGGCTGAGACTGGTGATCATCTAAGGTCAAGAGTTTGAGATCATCCTGGTCGACATGGTGAAACCTTGTCTCTACTAAAAATATCAAAAATTAGCTGGTGGCACATGCCTGTATTCCCAGCTACTCAGGAGGCTGAGGCAGGAGAATCGCTTGAACCTGGGAGGTGGAGGTTACAGTGAACTGGTATTGTGCCACTGCACTCCAGCCTGGGCAACAGGGTGAGACTCCATCTTAAAAAACAAACAAACAAACAAACAAACAAACCCAAAAGCAAAACAACAACAACAAAAACACAAAAAACAACTCTACAGAAAGATATGTATAGGTTATTTGCAAATATAGCATTATTTCATACGTATAAAGGACTTGAGCACCACCCACCTGGTATCTTGAGAGTCCTGGGACCCATTCCTCTCAGATACCAAGGGTATCTGAGGCAGAATTCTATGGAGGAATGGAGTTTCAAGGGAATGTAGAGTTTGTGGAGCCTGGGGCTGTAGATTTTCAGACTTTGTGGAGATTTGACTGTGCTGAGAATCCCTCCGAAGACTCGTCCGTGGTCCACGGCTTTACTCGTAGGCTTGTGAATCTATAATTTTGGCCTTCCTCTATATAAATGGTAGTTCATTAAGGGGAGAGAGTAAAAATGATCTTTAATCAGCAGCACACAACTGTATTTTATGCGTTTACAATGAAGAGCAAGTCTCTCTTTCACTCCGGACCCTATTTTTTCATGAAATCTTCTGTACAGAATTAGTATTTTCTGTTATTTGTATATAATTCCAGAAATATTTAATGCACAAGTAAAAAAATGTGTGTGTGTGTGTGTGTGTGTGTGTGTGTGTGTTGTATGTTTGGAGAAATGACAGCATACTGTGTGTACCACAGCATTTTTTTTTTTCTTTTCATACGGAGTTTCGCTCTTGTTACCCAGGCTGGAGTGCAATGGTGCGATCTCGGCTCACTGCAACCTCCGCCTCCTGGGTTCAAGCAATTCTCCTGCCTCAGCCTCCTGAGTAGCTGGGATTACAGGCACGAGCCACCATGCCCAGCTAATGTTTTGTATTATTTTTTTTTTTTTTTTTTTTTTTTAGTAGAGACCGGGTTTCACCATGTTGACCAGGATGGTCTCTATCTCTTGACCTTGTGATCCACCCGCCTCGGCCTCCCAAAGTGCTGGGATTACAGGCTTGAGCCACCGCGCCCGGCCCCACGGCATTTTTTAACCTAGTGCTTTATCTTGGGGATTATTATATGTCAGTATACATGCATCTCATTCATTGCTTTTAAGAAGGAATGACCAAATTTAATTGAAAGCTTTAAAATCATCTCAATGATGTTTGTTTTACAATTAGTGGAGTTTGCATTCCTATAGATTCATTATTTCTAAGCTTGTCAGAGGCAACAGGCACTATAGACAACAAATATCTATTTTGTTAGGCCTTATTTCTATTTTGAAATGAAATTCATCAAAATAAAACTTATGTGCATACATATTAAAATATTAGTATTTTACCTCAAAAGGACATAAACGACAATAATAAAAATAGTGTGTAACAAAATAAGCCTCATTGTAACATGCCAAGAGAGACTACAGATTTTCAAAATATCAAAAATGAGGAAGTATGATAGTCTGGGAAATGCACTCATTCTTTTTATTTACTCTCAAAATTATTTCCAGAGTTATGACATAGACTAGAATGTTATGAAGTATCAGGAAAGATATTGCTTCTATCTTGAACTTCACCATCTATGAATGCACAATTTTAGTCTCTAGAACTTGAAAAGAACATGCAGACCAATGCCTTTCATAGGAAATAAAGACTTGAGAATAAGTTAGATTTGAAAAATAATAATAATAATAATAATAATAATAATAATAATAGACAATAGCAATGTTGGATGTAGATTTCCAGAGACAGAATCCGGGTAAGACTGAACAACAATAGATTACACCAAAGTGAATTATTAATTCCCATATATATTCACAGTAGATATGCTGCTATTTATGTAGAAATACTTTAAATATGTAGGATTGAAAGGATACTAAATATTTTCAGAACAACCTTTACTCATTTCATTAAATAACTATGTTATTCCTCACCACAAAATGTGCGTGCGTGTGTGTGTGTGTGTGTGTGTGTGTGTGTGTGTATGTACTTGATAATTTAATATTTGTTTCTAGGTCTCATAATGCTTCAAATCCCCTCTCTTAAATATTTCCAATCGATAATGTTTTCACAGCAACTTCATTATGGAAACCAATTTCTTTTCAATTTATTATGCAGTTGTAAATGTCATAAGAACTAATTTTACTTATTTCAAAAACAGAGGATATGGCCAGGTGTGGTGATTCATACCGGTAATTCCAGCACTTCAGGAGGTCAACAAGGCAGAATCACTTGGGCACAGGAGTTCCAGATCTGCCTGGGCAATATAGTGAGATTCTGTCTCTATTAAAAATAAAATAAATATTAACTATTAACTATAATATGTTAAAGTAGATGCTCGCTCTCACCCTAGGTTGGTGGAGAAGCAGGACTTTCCGTGTTTTGTTGCCTTGGGTTCAGCCAGGGTTTAAACAGAAAAGCACATTCAAATATGGTGATTTCAGTATCATTTAATAAAGGGACTATGTGCAAAACGAGGCAGACTTTAAGGTAACTCACTGTGGAGCTAAGGTTCCCTCTGAGACCCTGTTCCTATAAGGGGCCTTTTCCAGCCCCAACCCCTATGGCATTACTACTGATTTAAACAGCATCCACTGGGTCAGGAGCAGTGGCTTATGCCTGTCATCCCAGCACTTTGGGAGGTTGAGATGGGTGGACCACGTGAGGTCAGAAATTCGAGACCAGACTAGCCAACATGGTGAAACCCATTCTCTACTAAAAATACAAAAATTAGCCAGCCACCACGGTCAGTCACCTGTAATCACAGCTACTCAGGAGGCCGAGGATGGAGAATCACTTGAACCTGGGAGGCAGAGGTTGAAGTGAGCCGAGATTGCACCTTTGCACTCCACCCTGGGTGACGAGAGTGAAACTCTGTCTCAAAAAAAAATTGAAGACATAGATGGAGATGGGGCATTCTGGGAACCTGGTGAAAAAGAATGTGGCTCTGAACCTCAGACATGTTGCTCAACAATTCACAGTCCAGATGGGTGACTCATGCCTGTAATCTCAACACTTTGGCTGTATAATAAAGAAAATAAAGATTTTAAATTTTAGAAAAAGAAACATTCACAGCCTGTTTTCCTGTTTGCATAGTGGGGATAATAATTGCCATTTCAAGGGGTGGTCATAATCTAATAAGTGTTTGCATAAAGCACGTATCTTAGCGTCCATCATGTGGAAAAGTAAGAGCAGCTGGCAGTAGCAGGCCAAGCACCTAACAAGTTAGTCCACATTACATACTGTAACGTAAGAACCTTATTCCCACTTTGTAGGTAATAAACCCAACATCGCATATATAGCAAAAGGAACAACTGAGACTCCTACCCAATCAGGCTGTTAAGAATATTTCCAGTCACTTTTTTGTACTCAATTATTTGTGATCACTCTTATCTAAGAAAATAAGGAGGTAGCAGTTTTCAGAATCCAATTCCAGAATCATAATACATGGTTGAATGTTTAAAATTGGGTCCTAAAAATTTCATCCAGAATTTTGAATGTTTATTTATTTGCTTATGTATGTATTTATTTATTGAGACCGAGTCTTGCTCTGCGCCCATGTTGTAGTGCAGTGGTGCCATCTCGGCTCACCGCTTCCTCCACAGGAGGATCATGAGGTCCAAAAACGGAGAACATCCAGGCCAATATGGTGAAATACCATCTCTACTGAAAATAAAAATATTAGCTGGGCACAGTAGCACATGCCTATAGTCCCAGCTACTCGGAGGCTGATGAAGGAAAATTGCCTGAATCCAGGAGGTGGAGGTTGCGGTTAGCGAAGATCATGCCATTGCATTCCGGCCTTGCAACAGAGCAAGACTCCGTCTCAACAAATAAATAAATAAGAATAGGTATTTCCGCCAGCAGTCTGTCTTCCATGTCTGAGCCTGTGGATGCGGAAAACTCTGGAATGAGTTTGGGAATCCAGAAAACAAAGGCAAGGACTGACTCTGGAAGCACAGCCTTCAAGGAACAAAAAAATTAAAACTGGCTGAGAAGGAAAAGGTCAACGCTAGCCAACAAATATTACCAATATTTAATTAACCCAGAACCTAATCACTGATTAAGTTAGAGGAGTTTCTTTTTTTTTTTTTGAGACGGAGTTTCGCTCTTGTTACCCAGGCTGGAGTGCAATGGCACGATCTCGGCTCACCGCAACCCCCGCCTCCTGGGTTCAGGCAATTCTCCTGCCTCAGCCTCCTCAGTAGCTGGGATTACAGGCACGAGCCACCATGCCCAGCTAATTTTTTGTATTTTTAGTAGAGACGGGGTTTCACTATGTTGACCAGGATGGTCTCGATCTCTCGACCTCGTGATCCACCCGCCTCGGCCTCCCAAAGTGCTGGGATTACAGGCTGAGCCACCACGCCCGGCCAAGTGAGAGGAGTTTCAACGGACCAGTGAGAGACAGATAAATCCAATCTTCCACTTTTAATGTCCTCCTGTTCTCCCCACCCACCCCACGTTCCAGGCTTAAAATGCAATCAGAGAAGAAGGTGGAAAATGTCCATCGGAGCATGTCATTGGCCAAAGGCTAATTTCATCCGCATTCTGTCCAATAAGGAAACAGAAAGAAAACTCTCCACAGGTTTATAAGCCCTGAAGGCGCCAGATTCAGAACTCTCAGGTGAACAGAGAGGCTGTGCTGTGTTGCCTGTTCTGACCTGGACCAAGAAGGACACGACTGACCTGCGAAGACAGGAGCAGCCATTCTTAGTCGGCAGTGGTGCTGAGGGAACCACCCCACCCATCTGGACATTTAAAGGCAGCTCCGGAGCGCTCACAGAGCCTGGACCCAAGTGGAGATTTGGCGTCAGGAGAGCACCCCTCGAACAACAAGTGCAGGTGAGCAGGGACTCAGGGAAGGAGCAGACACCTTGGGTGGGCTTAGGGTTTGGGAGAGACGTCGGAGGCTCAGGCTGCAAATGGAGTGACACTGGGAGGACTTCCCATCACAGTCTATGAGGATGAAAATTGGAGAACTCCCCTAACTGGGGTGGGAAAGGACGCTGCATTGAGGAAGTGCTTAGGAAATTTCCTTTGCAGACACCTGGCCAGTGGAGCGGATAATATAGGTGAGGTCGGAGGAGAATACAGTAGTTGGCAGTGAGGGGGAAGGGCCAGCTGTGCTTCTGATCAGTGACCCCAAATATGAGAACCGGAAACCAAAATGCCTGGCCTTGTTCTTGCCACTAATAGATTTCAACTGAACTTGAGAGATTTGTGTGGCCCCAGAGGAGTCAGACCTGAAAGTCAGATGAAATGGGATTAAAAAGACTGTGGAGGGCAGGGCGCTGTGGCTCACGCCTGTTATCCCAGCACTTTGGGAGGCCGAGGCGGGTGGATGATGAGGTCGAGAGATCGAGACCAGCCTGGTCAACAGGGTGAAACCCCGTCTCTACTAAAAATACAAAAAATTAGCTGGGCATGGTGGTGCCTGCCTGCAGCCCCAGCTACTCAGGAGGCTGAGGCAGGAGAATTGCTTGAACTCAGGTGGCGGAGGATGCGGTGAGCCGAGATTGTGCCATTGCACTCCAGCCTGGGTAACAAGAGTGAAACTCTGTCTCAAAAAACAAAAACAAAACAAAACAAAACAAAACAAAAAGAAGAAGAAGACTGTGGAGAGACTTTTGTGAAGGATGAAGAAGGGAGAGGAAGACACAGGGCATTTATTTATTTATTTATTTATTTATTTATTTATTTATTTATTTTGCGATAGAGTCTCACTTTGCTGCTTTGCTGAGTACAGTGGCACAGTCTCAGCTCACTGCAGCCTCCCTCTCTTGGGCTTAAGCGATTCTCCTGCCTCAGCCTCCCAAATAGCTGGGACTATAGGCTCCCACCACAACACCCAGCTAACTTCTGTATTTTATTTATTTATTTATTTATTTTTAAAGAAGAGGAAGAAAGACAAAGAGGAAGAGGGAGAGAGAATGGGGGTATTGCTTTGTTGCCCGGGCTAGAATGCAGCCTAAATATGGGTATGCCTATCATTGTCCTTAATAATGGAGACATGAAAGAAAATGAGGGAAGAGAGTAACAAACAAGAAGCCAACCAACATTTCGTTTAAACTTCTAAGTTGATATGATGTGGTACTGATAAGAGTGTATATTTTGTGTAAAGTGGAGAGTTCTATAAATGTTAATTACGTTTACTTGTTCCAGATCTGAGTTCCAGTCCTGGATATCATTGTTAATTTTCTGTCTCATTGATCTGTGTAATATTAATGTTGAAGTCTCCCACTATTATTGTGTGGGAGTCTAAATCTCTTTATAAGTCTTGTATGTCTGGGTATTCCTGTATTGGGTGCGTGTATATTTAGGACCTTTAACTCTTCTTGTTGTTGCATTGATTCTTTTATCATTATATAATGTCCCTCTTTGCTTCTTTTGATCTTTGTTGCTTTAAATACTATTTTATCAGAGGCAAAAATGGTAACTTCTGCTTTTTATTTATTTGTTTTTGCTCTCTGGTTGGTTGGTAAGTCTCTCTCCATCCCTTGTTTTGAGTCTTTGTGTATCCTTGAATGTGAGATGGGTCTGGATGCAGCATACAGTTTTAGTTTTTTGTCCAAATTGCCTGTCTTTGAATTGAGGAATTTAGTCAATTTAAATTTAGAATTCATAATGATATATGTGCGTTTAATACTGTCATTTAATATTAGCTGGCTATTTTGCCCATTAGTTGATGTAAATTCTTCATTATATTAATGTTCTTTACTTTTTGGTATTTTTTAGAAAGGCTGATACTGTTTGTTCCTTTCTATGTGTAGTGGTTCTTTCAGAAGCTCTTGTAAAGCAGGCCTGGTGGTGATGAATCCTCTGAGTGCTTGCTTGTTCACAAAAAACTTTATTTTTCCTTCACTTATGAAGCTTAGTTTGGCTGGATGTGAAATTCTTGGTTGAAAGTTCTATTCTTTAAGGATGTTGAATATTGGTCCCCACTCTCTTCTGGCTTGTAGGGTTTCTGCTGAGAGATCTGCTGTAAGTCTGATAGGCTTCCCTTTGTGGGTAACCTGACCTTTCTCTCTGGCTGCCCTTAGTATTTTCTCCTTCATTTCAACCCTGGTGAATCTGACGATTATGTGCCTTGGAGTTGCTCTTCTTGAGGACTATCTTTGCGGTGTTCTCTGTATTACCTGGAGTTGAATATTATCCTGCCTTACTAGGCTGGGAAAATTTTCCTGAATAATATCCTGAAGCATATTATCCAGCTTGGATTCATTCTCTTCGTCACATTCAGGTACACCTATCAAGCGTAGATTAGGTCTTTTCACATAGTCCCATATTTCTTGGAGACTTTGCTCATTCCTTTTTATCCTTTATTCTCTAATCTTGTCTTCTTGTTTTATTTCATTGAGTTGGTCTTCGACCTCTGATATCCTTTCTTCTGCTTGATCAATTCGGCTGTTAAAACTTGTGCATACTTCACATAGTTCTCGTATTGTGTTTTTCAGTTCCATCAATTCACTTATTTTCCTCTCTAAATTTTGTAATCTTGTTGACATTTTGTCAAACCTTTTTTCAAAGTTCTTAGTTTCTTTAGCTTGTGTTAGAACAAGTTCTTTTAATTCACAGAAGTTTCTTATTATCCACGTTTTGAAGCCTGCTTCTGTAATTGGAACACACACGTTCTCCATCAAGCCTTGTTCCGTTGCTGATGAGGAACTACGATCCCCCGCTGAGGAAGAGGCGTTTTGATATTGGGTATTCTCAGCCTGTTTTGACTGTTTTCTTCCCTTCGTTGTAGATTTATCCATCTGTGGTCTTTATAATTACCGTCTTTGTAATTGGGTTTCTGTGTGGACGTCCAACTTATTGATTCTCAGCGCCAAAATCTGAGCAACCCACTGCGCCGACCAAATCAGCGGCGTTAAGAATGATGGTGCTTTTCTGACTCTGCACCAAGAACCGAAGCTCCGAGGCGCCGGCAAAACCGCCTCGCCGGTCACAAGAGTCGCGCTGGCGACCCGTGGGGCTCCTCCGCTGGGAATCTCCTGGTGGGTGAGCAACAAGAATTCATGTGAAGGTGTGGCGTCCTCTCGTTCTTTGCGTTTTCAGTGGGAGCTACAATCCCGAGCTGCTAGTGATCAGCCATCTTGGATCTGTCTCTGTATTTTTAATAGACCGTCTGTTTCCCCATGTTGACCAAGGTGGTCTCGAACTCTTGACCTTGTGTTCTGCCCGCATCTACCTCTGAAAGTGTTGGAATTACAGGAGAGAGCCACTGCACCTGGCTACAATTTATTTATTTTTGTTTATTTATTTATTTTTTATTGAGATAGAGTTTCATTCTTGTTGCCCGGGCTGGAACACAATAGCACTCTCTCAGCTCATTACAACCCCTGCTCCCTGGATTTAAGTGATCCTCCTGCCTCAGACTTCCAAGTAGCTGGGATTACAGGTGCCTGCCACCACTCCTGGTGAAGTTTTGTTTTTTTTTTTTTTGTTTTTTTTTTTTTTTGAGATGGAGTTTCGCTCTTGTTACCCAGGCTGGAGGGCAATGGCGCGATCTCAGCTCACTGCAACCTCCGCCTCCTGGGTTCAGGTAATTCTCCTGCCTCAGCCTCCTGAGTAGCTGGGATTACAGGCATGCCCCACCATGCCCAGCTAATTTTTTGTATTTTTTTTAGTAGAGACAGGGTTTTACCATGTTGGCCAGGATGGTCTCGATCTCTTTGACCTCGTGATCCACCCGCCTCGGCCTCCCAAAGTGCTGGGATTACAGGCTTGAGCCACCGCGCCCAGCAAAGTTTTGTATTTTTAGTAGAGAGTGGGTTTCACCATGTTGACCAGGCTGGTCTCAAACTTCTGACCTCAGGTGATCTGCCTACCTCTGCTTGCCAGTGTGATAGGATTACAGGGGTGAGCCACCATGCTCAACTCACAAGGGATTTTACAGCTTTGAGATGTAGCAGAAGTGGAAGATGGGCTTCAAAAAAGAGTAAGGGAGAAGCTGGTCTAGCTTGGAGACAGTGACACAGAGACAAGAAAGCTCAGCTCTTCATTTAATTTTCTTTTATCTAAGACACAATCTTGCTCTGTTGCCTAGGCTCCAGTTTGTTGGTACACTAAACATCACTGCAACCTCAGTCTCACAGGCTCAATTTATCCTCTTATCTGAGCCGCCCTAGGAGTTTGGACTGCAGGTATGAGCCACTAGGCCTGGCTCACTTTTGTATTTTTTTCATAGAACTCGGTGTGGTCATGTTGTCCAGACTGTCAGCCTTTTCAATAATGTTTTCTACTGGAGAACATCTAAAGTGTATAATGTCGTAGCAAAATTACCACAACAAACACTGCGTATCCACTAAAAATTGATATCCCAATTTCTATACTTTGCAATGCTGCGTGGCAAACCCAGGATCACATGTAATCTTAAGGGTAAATATTGCACTATGAATGTCTAAAATATAGAGCCTGTTTTAAATATTAAGATTGTAATAGCCTTATCAGAAATCGTAACTAAAGAATACATATGAGATTTCCTCTATCTCAATAGATTTTATTGTTAGAGGGGTTTATACAGAAATAATAAAAATTATTTAGGCATTTGTTTTCATGGATATACATGTTCTTCATTGCCTTAATAGATCTTCTTTTTTCTCCTTTTGTTGAAGACAGCTGCCTTCTGTTCTGTTGAAAGTCCCACACTCTGGAGTATTTTACGTGGTCATTAGTTTCCGCTGTCTCTTGGAACTGTGGCTTTTTCTGAGAAAGACCACGAGAGAGCCCAGCTTGAATCTGAGTAAAGGAGGATCTGGTGTCAAGAGATCAGCCGGTGCCCTGGGCCCTCCCTCCCGTGGGAGCTGCTTCTAGAGCCAAAGGGAAAGAAACAGACTCAGGCCTGTGAAGTGCTTGCGGGAGAGAACTCAGGAGGCGCCAGCTTCTCACCTTCCCTCCTTCCCGGAGGATCACACCTTCTGAAGGGAGTCTCCCCACGCAGATCCCTCCCTGCACCATGGCCTTCCAAGGGATCCTTGCTGAGCTCCAAGCAGACGCCAGCTGCCCCATCTGCCTGGGTTACCTCAAGGACCCAGTCACCACTCATTGTGGGCACAACTTCTGCCGCTCCTGCATCCACCAGCGCTGGGAAGACCTACGGGACATCTTCCCCTGCCCCGTGTGCCTCCACCACTGCCCCGAAGGGACCCTCGGGAGAAACACCCAATTTGGCCGCATGACTGATGCGGTTCAGCAGCTTCCCGACATGAGGAGGAAGAGCAAACGGCAGGAGGAGGAGCCCCTGTGTGGGAAGCACTGCCAGCGTCTGTCCCTGTTCTGTGAGAAGGACCTGGAGCTGTTGTGTCCCCAGTGCAGGGTCTCCTCTGACCACCAGCACCACCCCCTGCTGCCCATTGAGCAAGCAGCAGCCAAATACAGGAGAAGGCTCAAAAGCTACATTCAGCCACTAAAGGAGGAAATTGAAGACGCCAAGATGCGACATGAAGCGACGATTTTGAAATATTTGAATGAGAAAAGAAAAATAGAAATAAGGAGGAAGGAATTACACTCTGAATTTGAAGAAATTAAGGTTTCCTTGGTAAAGGAACTGTCTGCAATTTGTGACTCTTTATTTGTTGAAAAGAGTTATCCTTTGTCTTAACCATGAGAATCACTGGTTTCCCTAAATGTTCCAAGATGAGAGCACACACTGGAATGATATATACAGAGAAAATAAACAGATACAGTAAGTAATGTGCAATTAAATTCAGTCTTTTGCATTTTTAATAGCTTCACAAAACGGGATTCAATGGATGTTCCTGACCCCAGTGAAAAAAGATAATATGACTAAATATTAGTTAAAATAGGATATTCAAATATTGAAACCCATGATGCAAGACCTAGGAGTGATTATCCCA
Source organism: Saimiri boliviensis (assembly GCF_048565385.1). Lineage (NCBI taxonomy): Eukaryota > Metazoa > Chordata > Mammalia > Primates > Cebidae > Saimiri > Saimiri boliviensis. The sequence goes on from NC_133451.1 coordinate 124,594,563, forward strand.
CTGTTTCTGGATTCAGCTGCAATTTTCTCTGCTCTTCTATTTTGAAAGAAGTATGACATCTCAGAGTGAATTGATGCCAGCTTTAATGGGGTGATCTCTCGCAATGTTACTGACGTGGCTTACTCCATCCAGTCAGCAAATGGTAAATATCAGGCTACTACAGATTTGGCTAGGTTTTTTCAGGCTTATTTCAACAGCTTCCTGGCCATGCTTTCCCTTTACCTCAAAGGAATTTTATGCACCTCAACCCACCAACCGTGGGCACCTCGGCAGTCTTGCCTTTGCACACAAACTTTGCAGGGAAGATCTCAACTTCCTTCAATGTCTTCCAGAACTGCAGGTATGATTTACGCTGATGACATTCTCCTCCGTGGTAATCCATTTGAAACACTCATTCAGGCAGGCCACGAAAATACTCACAAAGTAGTTTGCACAAAGGGAATGGGTCATTACCCCTACACGGTGCAAGTCCCTTATTTGATTAAATGACTGAAAATTATTTTTTAAATGAAAGCCACTCCATCTCTGACACTGTGGGGAAACCGCTATTAAACCTCTCAATGCCCGCAATGTAAAAGTAAGCCAAAACCTTTAACCCTTTTGGATTTTGGAGGAAACACATTGATCATTTATAAATTTTGCTTAAGGTCACTTACGCTGTTAGTTCCAAATCCACCCATCTTCAGTGGTGCCCCCTCCACAAAAGGCTCACGGGCTATAACTTGCAGTACATCAGGCTCTCACAGGCACTGACCCTGTGACTGTCCATACTCAGTTGCCCAGCATGCCTTGGATTCTAGAAGCAGCACCCCGCTAGCTCAGCACAGGTGTAGGAGGAATCCTTGTGACATCATGGAGCCAGATGCAGGCCCTCTGCTGTATTTGTTCTGCAGGAATGTGTAGCCTGCCTGTCTCGTTCTTAGTCTCTGTTTTATGTCACAGGTTTAGGAGATCACTGCCCTCTTAGCCCGTCAGCTACCGAGAGAACCTCCTTCCTACCCCCTACCCCAGGATCAAATGAGAAACAGCAGAGGAAGGCTATACACTGTAAGGATGACATAACCATTGTCATGTGTGATGAGCTCAGTAGGGATTTACGAGTTTTTATTAACTAATCAGGACATCCGTAATAAGCAACAGGACTCCAGGGTCAGTCAAAGGATGAAACTTCTCAGAACTGGAGCCCCTGACCAACACTGCCCAATATGCACAGTTTTACTAACTATGGGGCCATGACCTCAGTTACCTGCTTCAGAGTGAATACTTCTTGCCTCACAAATATCCAAAATCTAACTCAAAGTCATTTATATCTTCATATACACTAAGGCCACAATACAAAGCTGCAGCAGAATTTGGAATTCGTTTGTAGTTCCAGCCATTATTGAGAGGGACCAAGGACTCGTTTCACTTCACAGAACACGCAATGCTGGGTTCCTAAAGAAGGCATTCAATGGAGCTATACTTCCCTTACTAGATTAAGCTGTCGGCTTCATTGAGCACCATAAAGCCTTACTCAAACAAGTTCAAATTTCAGAAAATAAAACATGGTGCATCTAATTAACTGTTAAACATTGGGGTGGGGAGGATCAAAAAACATAGTTGAAATCTGTTTGTATAGTTTTTCACACTTGATAACTTTTAATCCTCACTCCTTCATTCTTTTCCTTGGCCTCACATCGGGGCAATCTGCTGAGAAAGCCCAGGTACTCCCTCCTGCAGTGCAGGACAGATATTCAAACCACACAATGTCATCCTGAGCAAGTGATCCTTCACCCTGACCAGATCTTAACCTCAAGAAAACATCCAGCCTGTCTTCTTTCTCTGCTCTCATAGCCCATTTCTACATCACATACAGGCCTCTGTGCTCTCTTGCAACACCCCGGCATGTGAGAAACACACCTGTCTCTATCATTCTAGTGTGTGTATGGGTGTGCGGCATCATTAGGCTTTATATCTGGACTAAATTTGATCAGTGTTCAACTTTTCCCATGCAGGATTGACACAATAATTCATAGGATGCTATATAATCTCAGTTTAATTTTTGAGATATTATGGAAAAGTCCCAACATGCACAAAGAGAGCCATAATTGTGTAATAGATTCCTGTAACCCCCATAGATCCATTACACAGTTTCAATAATTATTATGGTCAATTTTATTTTATCAAGATCATGCTCTTTCTACTTTCCCCAAATCATTTTAAGGCAGTAATCATACATCTTATCATTGTATCTATATCTTAAACTAAATCACTAAAGGAACCATTTAAAAGTATACATACAGGGTAATTATCACCTTAAATAGATAAATATAGGTCCATTCCCTCTCTGGGTTGTCCATCTCCTGGCACTTCAAAGTGTTCACGAATCTCCACTCCTGCTATGACATTCTTCAAGAGTTTGTATAAAGTTTATTTTCCAGGTGCTCCCACCATTCTGCTGCAAGTACTAATCACTTGGTCTTCTGCTGAGCAGCCCTATCCTCAGGCTACCCCAGGGCCCCAACTTAACCCACCTCATTAACATACATCCAGTGGATCCAAAGGGGCTCATTATGAATAACAAAAGACTGGCTGGGAGCCATGGCTGCCATCCCAGCACTTTGGGAGGTCAAAGAAGGAGAATAAAACCAGGAGTTTCAAACAAGCCTGGACTCTATAGTGAGACACAAGACACCATTTCTACAAAAAGAATAATTTAAAAAATTAACTGGGCCTGGTGACGTGTGTCTGCAGTCCTAGATATTTGGAAGGCTGAGGCTGGAGGATCTCTTGAGCCCAGGACTTCCAGGTTACAGAGAATCATGATTGTACCATTGTACTACAGGGTGACAGAGCAACATCCTGTGCCCCCCACCAAAAAAAATGTTAAAACCCAGCATTTGCCCTCATGCTCCACTCAGTGCATGATGGGTTACTGCTGCAGCTCTCACCCCATCATGACCAATCCTCAGGTCCGTATCGCTGTCCCCTTCACCAAAGCGGACCCTGGAAGATCAATCAGAGAACAAGATACAATTGTCCTCTGAGACCTGTCACTTCCCTTACGCTGACTGTATAAAGAAAGAAAACTCCCTGCAGGGTGTAAGAGTGAATTGTTCTGAGGTCATCGTATTGGTGAACAAGAAGTGGGAACCACATATATACATATATATGCGCATATATATGTATATGTACACACACGTTTATATGTATATATATGGTTCACTCTTTACTGTGACATCTTACACGAAAAAGTTCTTTTGTATGTTGTGTGAGAATCACAGATTTGGACTTCTCATAAGGGGGTTCACACTGGTTTTGCCCTAATTACATCGAAATATGTCTGAGGTGTTCTGCATAATCAGCCTATCTACCATTAAACAGTCAACAGAAGTGCGAGAAACACAAACCATTCTTGGAATATCTTGAGTTCTGTGCCACATCAAATTCTGTATTTTAAAAAATGTTTTCCAGGCTGAACTCCAGGGCTCAAGACTGTCATCCCAGCAGTGTGAGAGGTCCAGGCAGGAAGATTGCTTGAGGTCCGGAGATTGAGGCTGCGGTGAGCTATGATCTTGCCACTGCACTCAAGCCTGGGTCACAGAGTGAGACTCAGTCTCAAAGAAAAAAAAAAAAAGTTTTCCAGAAGATATGTCTTTATTGGTGTTTATCTTTTATTTTTTTCCAAGTGCACATTTATTTATTTCAAAGATTGTTTGTGTTCCAGCTTCATCTTCTCCAAAGGAACCCACCCAGCCTGTGCACAGGTGAGGTGCGGAGCTGTCTTAGGTGTCTAAAGTGCTACTGAGGAATACAATCATTGGCATGAAAGTTCATCACTGCACTCCAGTGTCAGGCCAAACCTTTCTGCAGACCTGGAAAGCTTGCCATTTCCTTCTTTTTAAAATGCAGTTTTGACATAACATTGTTAGAGTAAACAACAAACCAGAAGCCTAATGATGAGTGTTGGCATTACTGCCCAGCTGCTCGCTGAGGGAACAGGGCAGTGGACTGTGTTTCGAATGCAGACAGTCATGGGCCCAAGGTAACCTGAGTTTGCCCTGCAGGATTCCGCAGAGGCCTTGCCCTGTGCAGGATGCTTTGGTCATCGTGTCTGGGTCCGTTCGGGGCAGTGGGGAGAGGGCCTGGCAGCAGGGTTTATGCCAGTCCAGAGGTCTGTTTCCATCTGACAGAGAGAAATGTCCTGATTTCCACCATCCACCAATTTGTACTTGGAAGTTTCCAGATTAAGAGTCGTGAGACTATTTACCCAGCAAACACCCACCTTTGGTGGCCAGCAATGTAAATTGATCTTTCTCTCTCTGCCCAAAGAAACTTTGCAACTCTCATCTATAGATGTGGCAAGCAAAACCCAAGAAAAATTCTAAATGGGCACCAATTTGTCATTGAGTGGCAGTTGGTAGAGTAGCTGTCATAAGGGATCAGGGCTGGTTTTGAACTCAGACTTGAAACCTGGTTAAAATAAAATGCTCTGTCAAAACTCTCACAGAAGATTTTCACCTGGAACAAGGAGATGGCTGATTTTGTTATGGCTACAATAACGCATATGTGTGTGCAGACACACACACCACACACAGATACTTAAAGCTCCATTTCATTCCTCCACAAAGAACAGAGACACCTCCTTAAACAAAGCAAACTGGGAAGGCTTGCTAGCACATTAAAACCAACATGAGCACCCAGGTCCAGGGATACAGACGCAATTAATCTTAGTGTTCACAAGGAATCACTTTTAAAACCCCACTCGACAAAACTTTCATACAAACACCAAAAACAAAAGCCCCCAAGATACAGAAGCTGGTAGAAGAGGTGAGGCGATAAAGGTGATTTACACGTCAGCATTTTTAGTATTTGGTGGATCATCTTAAGTGATCTTTAACCTTCACAACATTTTCTTTATCATAAATACCCTACACTGTGGAAAAACAAACCTGTATAAAATAGCTTGAAAGGCCGGGAGCGGTGGCTCAAGCCTGTAATCCCAGCACTTTGGGAGGCCGAGGCGAGTGGATCACTAGGTCGAGAGATCGAGACCATTCTGGTCAACATGGTGAAACCCCGTCTCTACCAAAAATACAAAAAATTAGCTGGACATGGTGACATGTGCCTGTAATCCCAGCTACTCAGGAGGCTGAGACAGGAGAATTGCCTGAACCCAGGAGGCGGAGGTTGCGGTGAGCCGAGATCGCGCCATTGCACTCCAGCCTGGGTAACAAGAGCGAAACTCCGTCTCAAAAAAATAAAAATAAATAAAAAATTAAAAATAAAAGACTAGATGGTTCGAAGAAACCCAGCAAGACAAGCGGGGCATCTGGACATCTGGTGGAGACTCTTGCTGTGTCCTGGTGAGGGTGGTAACACGGGTGCAGGTCTCCTGGCTTGGCGGTGGTGACCTCAGCCCCTACCTGCAAGGCTCCACGGTGTTCTTGTTTCTGTGCCTGGAGAGCAGCTTCTTGTTCAGGATCTTGGTGATGGTGACCCCTTTCCTCCGGGAACCCTCTGGCTGCTCCAGGAACACGAGGTCATTGTGTGACTGACTCATGCCCGGGTCTTTCTGTTGATGCCGCTGGCGGAAGAACAGCTTTGCACCTTTCCTTAGAATTCCTCCTTTATGCTTTTTGGCGGCACCCGGCTCCGAGACACTTACGGAGCTCTCTGACAGCTCATCAGGGTCCGGCAGGACCGGCCGCTCCAGGCCATGGCCTGGGGCTCCTTTTCTAAGTCCCAGGAGTCTAGCTCGTCCTCCACGGGATTAGGGGCAGAGGGTTCCTGGGCTGACTCGGCTTCCTCCGGTGGGGCAGAGGCTGCAACCACCTCTGGATGAGACAGGGCATCCTCCTGGTGGGCACTGTTCGTGAGGCTGCATAGTCCTGCATCAGGGCAGCATCGTGGTCCTGGGCTAGTGAGGTCTTGGAGATCCCTGACATGATAATGGTGCTTTTCTTCCGTGGCGACTTGAGTTTCAGCTTTGAAGATTCGCTGGGTTGTCGAATGGCAACTTCAGCCACTGGATCTAAACCATGCAACACCAACAATTCTGTGTCTGAAGAAGAGAGTGTTTTGTTGACGGGCGCACTGCTGCAGGAGATGGCCTCGACAGAGATGTCCTTCTTGATCACCTTCACCTTGACGGAAGTCTTCACCGGAGGCTCAGAGCTCAGCGGGGACACCTCCCCATGTCGACTCTAGGCTTGGTCTTCACAGCGGTGACAGTAGTGACCACAGTCCCACAGGGCATCACCGTGCGATCCTTTTCTATTTTTGCAGCAGGAACAGAGGGAGGGATGGGCGAAGACTTCAATTCACCAGGTTCCACCTAAGTATAAACTCTGCCGTGGCGGAACTCAGCACCGAGCAGCAGCAGGCAGACCCGCTGGTCAGCATGAAACTCTGTGGTCCAGAAGGCTGCTTCTTTTTGTTGTTGCTATTGTTGTTGCTGTTTGTTTGTTTGTTTGTTTTGAGACCGAGTTTTGCTCTTGTTACCCAGGCTGGAGTGCAATGGCGCGATCTCGGCTTGCCGCAACCTCCGCCTCCTGGGTTCAGGCAATTCTCCTGCCTCAGCCTCCTGAGTATAGCTGGGATTACAGGCACGCGCCACCATGCCCAGCTAATTTTTTGTATTTTTAGTAGAGATGGGTTTTCGCTATGTTGACCAGGATGGTCTTGATCTCTTGACCGCATGATCCACCCGCCTCGGCCTCCCAAAGTGCTGGGATTACAGGCGTGAGCCACCGCGCCCTGCCTGAAGGGCAGGATTAATAAATCCAAAAGGACTGTCGCAGTTGCCAGCAGACCTTCTGAGAATCGCCCAGCCTCTGAAATCTGCAGGAGTGACTCCTTTGACTTGGCATTCAACTTGAATGTGAGTTCCTCTTCCACGTGAGGTTCGTAGTGTTTTTGGATAGGGTGATGGAGAACCTCTGAAGAGGATCGTTCAGCTGCACGGCGCACACTGTGTTAATGTGGCCTGAAGCATCGGGCTCGCTGAGCAGGAAGGCGCGGATACTCCTCACCCGCAGCTTTAGCTCGTGAGCCCTCGGAGGTTTGGGAGGACAGGATTCCTGAGCAGTAGACGGAGCACACTCTAAGTTCTGAGCTTCCTGTACATTCGTGGGCTTGGTGATCAGAAGCACGGATGGAGAGGCAGAACCAACCAAATGCTTCAAGAGCTCCTTCGGAGTGTCCGACACTGTGAGCGTCTCGGCCACCTGGTCCTCACCCAGTGCTTTGGGCTGGACAGTAATGGCCATTTCCGGCACACGTATGAAGGACCAGCTGATCTGGAGGATCTCTCTCTTCTCTTTCAGGTGGAACTCCGGCTGAGCACACTGGAGACCGCCTCCACCGCCAGCTCCAGGGGCTACTGCCGTGGGTCCTCCTCAAAGGACAGGAAAGGCGGGCCCCCTTTCCTCTGGCTTCGTCGTTCAGGGCGGTCACCCAGGCCGCCTACCACTGGCTCCTGCAGCTGCCCAGCGTCAGGATCCAGGAGAGCAGCGCGACGGACCCAGCGCGCGGCCCCTCGCCAGGCTCCAGCGCCCCCCGCCGGGGCTGGGGTCGCGCCCTGGCCAGCGCTCACTGCGCCAGATACAGGCCCACCTTGGCCAGGGCCGCGACGAAGAGGGACACCAGCGCGAGCCACTGCACCTCCTCGAACCACGAGGTCAGCCAGGCCGAGGCTTTGGCGCATCCCCGGCCCGCCTCGCCCCAACTTCCCCGACAGCGCCGGTCGCGGGCAGCTAGCTTAGGGTACGCGCTGGCTGCGGCCCGGCGCGCGGGGCACGTGGAAGGGGAGCGGCTGGGCCAGAGCCCCGCGAGGAGCGCGCCACGGGACTTCGGGCTGGGCGGAAACGCGCGGCGGCCGGGGCTGGGCGCAAGCCCCCGCACACCTGCGGAACAGGGGCGCGAACGGACCCCGCGGCCGGCGCTCCCGACTCGGAGTCTGGGAAGTTCCGGGGCTGCGGCCGGGCGCCCTACCTCCTGTGCGCGCCGCCCTGGGAGTCTGGCCTGTGGCCCAGCGGTGGCCTGAGGAGGCATGGGCCGGGGGACAGGCCATTGGTGTTTATCTTTACACAAAACTTAAAGAGAAATTGAGGTTGATTTTTCTTGTTTTCATGTGACCATGAAAGAGTGCGGGGCGGGGGGATCAAGGAACCAGCCCCAGACGACTCAGGTAATCTGAGAGCAGGCCTGGGATCCACACACAGGTCACACACCCAGACGGAACCACAATGCCTGGCCTTCCTCTTTCCTCAATCCCTATTTAAATTAATCTGGAAGATTTATGAGATTAAAAAGAGTGGTGACAGGAAAGGAGAGAGTATTGGTAGAGGAAGGAAAGTCCATTAAGATTAGGGACAGTCGTAAGGGAGAAGAGAAAAAAGAGACAGAATCTGAGAGCCCTGAGATGCATTGAAAGGGGAGCAGCAGCTCAAAGAAAAGAGAAGGGATCATCAGTATTTAAACAGAACACATCCTGTGTGAGTACAAGCTAGTGATCCTTAGTTCAGGAGGCATTGGGCAGTCTGCTCTGACAGTTCAGTTTGTTCAGGGCATTTTTTAAAAAATATGACCCAATGATAGAAATTTCCTAAAGAATGAAAGTTGGCCCTGTAGCCGCAGCTCCGGGTCTCGTTTCCACTGCTCTGTGTCCTGTTCGCCTAGACGCCTGGCTTGTGTGGCCCTGTGACCTGCAGGTATTGGAGATCTACAGCTACGACGCCAGGATCCCCTGGAAGCCTAGAAATGGAACCATTGACATTTAGGGATGTGGCCATAGAATTCTCTCTGGAGGAGTGGCAATGCCTGGACCCTGCACAGTGGAATTTATCTAGGAATGTGATGTTAGAGAACTACAGAAACCTGGCCTTCCTGGGCAGACAAGCAACCTCATCAAGCAGCTCCCTGACACCACAGCCAGGTAAATCCACAAAGACGGGGAAAAAACCAGCACAAAAAAGATGAAACCGTCATCAAAGACCAGAACACCTCTTCTCCTTCAAGGCATCACAACTCCTCAACAGCGCAGAACCACAACTTGACCGAGGAGTGCGACAAATTGACAGAAAAAGGCTTCAGAAGGTGGCTAGTGAGAAACATTTCTGAGCTAAAGGAACATGTTCTAACTCAAAGCAAAGCAATCAAAAACCTTGAAAAAAAGTTAGACAAAATACTAATTGGAATAACCAGCATAGAGAAGAACAGAGACGACTTGATGGAGTTGAAAAACACAGCACAAGAACTACGTGAAGTAAACACAAGTTCTAATAGCCAGATCGATCAAGGGGAAGAAAGGATATCAGAGATTGAAGATCAACTCAATGAAATAAAAAGAGAAGGCAGGACAAGAGAAAAAAGAGTGAAAAGAAATGAACAAAGCCTCCAGGTAATATGGGATTATGTGAAAAGACCTAATCTACGCTCGATCGGTATACCTGAATATGACGGGGAGAATGAATCCAAGCTGGAAAACATGTTCCAGGATATTATCCAGGAGAACTTCCCAAGTCTAGCAAGGCAGTCCAAATTTCAAATTCAAGAAATACAGAGAACTCCCCAAAGATATTCCTCAAGAAGAGCAACCCCAAGGCACATAATCGTCAGATTCACCGGGGTTGAAATGAAGGAAAAAATGCTAAGGGCAGCCAGAGAGAAAGGCCAGGTCACCCACAGAGGGAAGCCCATCAGACTCACAGCAGATCTCTCTGCAGAAACCCTACAAGCCAGAAGAGAGTGGAGGCCGATATTCAACATCCTTAAAGAAAAGAACTTTCAACCCAGAATCTCATATCCAGCCAAACTAAGCTTTGTAAGTGAAGGAGAAATAAAATCCTTTACGGACAAGGAATTATTGAGAGATTTTGTCACCACCAGACCTGCTCTAGGAGAGCTCCTGAGAGAAACACTAAGCATGGAAAGGAACAAGTACCAGTCACTGCAAAAGCAAACCAGTTGGCAAAGACCAAAAATGCAATGAAGAGAATGAGGCAACTAATGGGAAAGAAAACCAATCAGTAACAAAATGGCAGAATCAAATCACATATAGCAATATTAACATTGAAAGTAAATGGCCTAAATGCTCCAATCAAAAGACACAGACTGGCAAACTGGATAAAAGTCAGAACCCATCGGTGTGCTGTATTCAGGAAACCCATCTCACATACAAAGACACACATCGACTCAAAATAAAGGGATAGAAGAAGATTTACGAAGCAAATGGAGAACAAAAAAAAAAAGCAGGGGTTGTAATCCTAGTCTCTGATAAAATGGACTTCAACAAAGATCAAAAGAGACAAAGAAGGACACTACATTATGGTCAAAGAATCAATCCAACAGGAAGAGTTAAGTACCCTAAATACATACGTCCCCAACACAGGAGCACCCAGATACATGAAGCAAGTTCTTAATGACCTAAAACAAGATTTAGACTCCCACACAATAATAGTGGGAGACTCCAACACTCCACTGTCAATATTCGATAAATGAGCAGAAAATTAGCAAGGATATCCAGGACTTGAATGCAGAGCTGGACCAAGTGGACCTAATACACATATATAGAACACTCCACCCCAAATCCACACAATATACATTTTTCTCAGCACCAAATTGCACATACTCTAAAATTGACCATATCATTGGAAGCAAATCACCCCTCAGCAAACGCAAAAGAACAGAAATCATAACAAACAGTCTATCAGACCACAGCACAGTCAGAATAGGACTCAAGATCAAGAAACACACACAAACCCACATAACCACTTGGAAACTGAATAACCTGTTTCTGAGTGTCAACTGGAAACTGTCTCAAAAAAATAAAAAAGAAAAAGAAATACTAGACTGCCATAGAATCAACCCAAATGCCCATAAATGATAGATTGGACAAAGAAAATGTGGTACATGTATACCATGGAATACTACGCAGCCATAAAAAACAAGTTTGTGTCCTTTGTAGGGACTTGGATGAATCTGGAAACCATCATTCTCAGCGAACTAATATAAGAACAGAAAGCCAAACACCGTATGTTCTTATTCATAGGTAGGTGTTGAACAACGAGAACATGTGGACTCAGGGAGAGGAGCATCACACACTGGGGGCAGTTGAGGGGGGTAGGGAGAGACAGCAGGGGATGGGAAGGGAGAGGAGGATGGTGAGGGATAACATGGGGAGAAATACCAGATATAGTGTGCATCTAAAGTAAATAAATTAATTTTAAAAAATAGCCGGAAGAAAGAAAAAGAAAGCAAGTTGAAGTGGATTAACAACAGTGTATGCTAGAAATCCTGGATACTGCAGGGACAGAGCAATTTACAGCGATTAGGAATTTGTATATGAAGAATGGACAAGGTTTAACGCTAGTATATTCTATTATAGCTCAATCCACATTTAATGACTTACAGGACCTGAGGGAACAGATTTTATGGGTTAAGGGCACAGAAGACGTTCCAATGATTTTGGTTGACAATAAATGTGACCCGGAAGATGAGCGAGTAGTTAGCAAAGAACAGGGCCGGAATTAGGCAAGACAGTGGTGTAACTGTGCCTTTGTAGAAACTTCTGCAAAGTGAAAGATCAATGCTAATGAGATGTTTCATGACCTGGTCAGACAGATAAATAGAACACCACCAGTGGAAAAGAAGAATCCTAAAAAGAAATTAGGTCTGCTACTCTAAGCCTGTAGTCAACAGCAGCTCTGAGCCAGATTACAGGAATGAAGAACTGTTGCCTGATTCGAAAGTGCCAGCATTTCAGACTTCAAAAAATAAATCTGAAGAGGCTTCTCGCACTGTATACATTATGTGAAGAATTTAGATCTTATATTAGTTTGCACAAGTTCCCTGTGTATGTATATCTCTTGGAAAATAAGACAATAGTGTTTCTCCTTTGCAATAGCAGTTATAACAGGTGCAAAAATACACTTGACTCTCTTATGATTATACAAAAGAGCATGGATGCATTTCAAATGTTAGATATTGGTACTATGATCAAATGATTTTGTATTGACCTTTTGATCATGATTCCTCCCTATCAAGCCCTAAACAGTTGAACCTTTCTATTTCATATGTGTAATATTATGAAATGCCCCCCAACCTCATTGCAGCAGATAATGTTCTTGAGTCATTGACTTCATTTTATATTTTTAAAAATATGGAATATCATTTGTCATTATATTCTAATTAAAATCCTTGTGCAGCCAGGCGCGTTGGTTCACGCCTGTAATCCCAGTACTTTGGGAGGCCGAGGCGGATGGATCACGAGGTCAAAAGATCGAGACCATCCTGGTCAACACGGTGAAACCCCGTCTCTACTAAAAATACAAAAAATTAGCTGGGCATGGTGGCGCTTGCCTGTAGTCCCAGCTACTCAGGAGGCTGAGGCAGGAGAATTGCTTGAATCCAGGAGGCGGAGGCTGCGGTGAGCCGAGATGGCGCCATTGCACTCCAGCCTGGGTAACAAGAGCGAAACTCCATCTCAAAAAAAAAAAAAAGAAAAAAAAAAGTGAGATTAAACAATTTAGAAAAGAAAAATTGTTTGTGCATAATGCTTTGGAAAATGGGTCTATTTTCCTATAGAAGAAAAAAAAACGAAAATAGCTGAATTCTATGGTTTTCAAAGTTAAAATACATAACATACTAAACCAACTCTAATATTGCTTTTTGTGTTTTACTGTTAGATTAAATTACAGCTTTTATGGATGATTAAATTTTAGTACCAAAAAAAAAACAAAAACCTAAGTGAAATGAGCTTGCCTAGAATGAAGGATTGATATACTGAAAACTGATTAACCTTTTGAAAGGAAATTTTTTTTATTTAATCTTTTTTGAGACAGGATCTCGTTCTGTCATCTAGGCTGAGGTTGCTAGTCCACAGGTTCAAGGCATTCTCCCACCTCAGCCTCTGGAGTAGCTGAGACTACCCACCATGCCCAGCTAGTTTTTGAATATTTGGTAGAGACTGGGTTTCACCATATTGGCTTAGCTGTTCTCAAACTCCAGAGCTCATGTGATCTTCCCACCTCAGCCTACTGATCAATAACAGATCAGGTGTGGTGGCTCAAGCCTGTAATCCCAGTACTTTGGGAGGCTGGCAAGTAAACCATGAAGTCAGGAGCTCGAGATCAGCCTGGCCAACATGGTGAAAACCCATCTCTACTAAAAATACAAAAATTAACTCAGTGCAGTGGCGGGTGCCAGTAACCTCAGCTACTCGGAAAGCTGAGGCAGGAGAATCGCTGGAACCTGGGAGAAGGAGGTTGCAGTGAACCAAGATTGTGCCACTGCAATCTAGCCTGGGCAACAGAGCAACATTCCATCAAAAATTACAAGATAATAAATAAATAAAAATTTCACGAGCTTTTCCATTTTAACTAAGGAATGGTAATTCTAGACTTCTGCCACAACATTATGGTTCACAAAACATTCTTAATTCAATTTAAATAGATCTGACTTTAGATCCTGAAACAGCAAGTCATAATCTTGTATCTCTGATAATAGACTGCAGTGAGATTTGGAAAGACACCCCAAAGACTCATGATCCAAAAAAGACTAATGCTGGTATTCCTAGAAGGTGTCATTACGGTGGGTAGAGTGTCAAGAGTTCTTCTGCTAAAAGTAAAACCCAGTAATAGTAGGATTTTTCTGGACAATGAAGTGGGTGAGGTTTAATCTTATAACTTGAATGCCAGGTCTCATATCTTTTCTTCAAGCGATATTTTTATGAAACTGTTTAGGCTGTGTTCCCCACTGGGTGTGATTTATAACCACATATATTTGGTATAGTGCTAGATTATGAAGGATGAAAGATTAAAAACTATTTTCTATTTTATTTAGGAGAGAAGCTCTACAATTCTGATTTCTGTATCACTTATAAGCAAAAAAAAAAAAAAAGGGCTTTTTATTGCATTATTTTACCTTTAATAAAATATTATTTAAAACGGCCTACTCTTCAGATATGTAATGGGAATAAATTGTAAAGTACTTACGATATTCTAAGACGATAGTGTATTTAGTCAATATTTAAATGGTTTCCACATAATGAATTTTATCAACATTACATAGTTATTCGGTCAGTCCAGCAACAAAACAGGCTTATATAAAAACAAAAATCTCCTGGATCATGCCATCCTTTGCCAAAATCAACATATGAAAATCAGTTGCATTTTTATACACGAACAATCAACTATCTGAAAAGTAAATTAAGAAAACAATCCCGGCCGGGCGCGGTGGCTCAAGACTGTAATACCAGCACTTTGGGAGGCCAAAGCGGGTGGATCACAAGGCCAATAGATCGAGACCATCCTGGTCAACGTGGTGAAACCCCGTCTCTACTAAAAATACAAAAAAAAAATTAGCTGGGCATGGTGGTGTGTGCCTATAATCCCAGCTACTCAGGAGGTTGAGGCAGAAGAATTGCCTGAACCCAGGAGGAGGAGGTTGCGGTGAACCGAGATCTTGCCATTGCACTCCAGCCTGGGTAACAAGAGTGAAACTACGTCTCAAAAAAAAAAAAAAAAAAGAAAAGAAAACAATCCCATTTGCAATAGTACCAAAATGAATAAAATATTTAAGAATAAACCTAATTAAGGAAGTGAAAGACTTGTAAAGTGAAAACTATAAAACATTGATTAAAAATTTAATTAAGACACAAAAATTGGAAAGACATTCCATATTTATGGATTGGAAGAATTACTATTAATAAAATGTCCAAACCACATGAAATGATTTACAGATTCAGTGCAATCCCTATCACAATTTCAATAAAACTTTTTACAAAATTAAAAAAATATTCAGAAGTTTATTGTTTATAAATACTCTTTTTTGAATAGTTTATAATTTGAATAATAGTTCAAATTATTATTTATTCTCTTTTGTGACTAGTTTATAATTTGAATAATATAATATTGAATGAGATAATTATATAATTATATATATTATATATATTTATGTATATCATATATTATATATAAAAATTCTATTATAAAGCCAGGCGCGGTGGCTCAAGCCTGTAATCCCAGCACTTTGGGAGGCCGAGACGGGTGGATCACGAGGTCAAGAGATCCAGACCATCTTGATCAACATGGTGAAACCCCGTCTCTACTAAAAATACAAAAAAAGTTAGCTGGGCATGGTGGTGCGTGCCTGTAACCCCAGCTACTCAGGAGGCTGAGGCAGGGGAATTGCCTGAACCCAGGAGGCAGAGGTTGCGGTGAGCCGAGATCGCGCCATTGCACTCCAGCCTGGGTAAGAAGAGAGCGAAACTCTGTCTCAAAAACAAAAAACAAAAAACAAAAACAAAACCAAAAAAAAAAAAAAAAAAAAAAGAGCGAAACTCCGTCTCAAAAAAAAAAATTATATTATATAATAATTATATTATTCAAGTTATAAACTATTCACAGAAGAGCATAAATAACCAAGTCAATCTGGAGAAAAATAAACAAAACCGGAAGTATCACAATTCCAGATGTGAAAACATATTACAAAACCCCAAAACAAAACATTATGGTACCAGAATAAAGACAGACACGTAGACCAGTGAAGCCACATAGTAAGCCCAGAAATAAATGCATGCATATATATGCAACTAACTTTTCACAAGGGTATAAAGAACACATAATGGTGAAAGGTTAATAGTTTATCAAATGGTGCTGGAAAAACTGGATAACTACATGCAAAAGAGTGAAACTGAGCCCTTATCTTATACCACATGCAAAACTCACTCAAAATAGATTAAACATTTAAACATAAGACCCAAGACTTTAATTTTTTTTTTCCCTACCTCTCAATACATCCCTCAAGACTTTAAATATCTATGACAGAAAACAGGTAAGAATCTTCCTGATATTGGTCTTGACAATGACTTCAAAAATAAAATCACAGTAAACAAAATCAGCAAGTGGGACTCTGTTGAACTAAAATGTTTGTACACAATCAAGCAAAAATTACAGCAAAAAACCAGCCTATGGATTGAGAGAAAATATTTGCAAACCATACATTGTAAAAAGGGGGTAATCACTAAAATAATTTTTCTTGTAAAAAACTTCTATACCTCAATAGTAAAAACAAACAAACAAAAACCCAGATATAAAACTCAATTAAAAATGAGCAAAAGAGTTTAATACACATTTTTCCCTAAGGAGGATATTCACATGGCCAACATGCATATGCAAAAATGCAAAACATTACTAATGATCGGGAAAAGGCATATGAAAACCTTGAGATATCCTCTCACACCTGTCCGGATGGCGATAGACAAATATAAAACAAAAGACTGTTGGTGACAATGTGGAGAAATTGTAACCCTTGGACACTTTTAATGGGACAGAGAAATGGTGCAGCTGCTATGAAAACACAATAAAAGTTTCTCAAAAAATAAAAAATGGGATTACCATAGAATCCAGCAATTTCATTCTTTTTTTCTTTTTTTTGAGACAGAGTCTCTCTATGTAACCCAGGCTACAGTGCAGTGGCATGACCTTGTCTCACTGCAACTTATGTCTCTTTGGTTCAAGCGATTCTCCTGCCTCAGCCTCTTGAGTAGCTGCGACAACAGGCGTGTGCCACCATGCCCAGCTATTTATTTTTATTTTATTTTTAGTAGAGACAGGGTTTCACCTTGTTAGTCAGGATGCTCTCAATCTCCTGACCTTGTGATTCACCAGCCTCAGCCTCCAAAAGAGCTAGAATTACAGGTGTGAGATGCTGCACCCAGCAGCAATCTCATTTCTGAATATTTTTTCAAAATAATTAAAATTAGGATTTTTTTTTTTTTTTTTTTCAACACGGAGTCTCGTTCTGTTGCCCAGGCTCACTGCAAACTTCACCTCTCAGGTTCAAGTGATTCCCATGCCTAAGCCTCCAGAGTAGCTGGGATTTGAAGAGGTATTAGGACTCTCATGTTTATTTCAACACTTGTCACAATACCTAAGATGAATGAACAACCTAAATTTCCATTGACAGATGACTGGATAAAGAAAATGTGACTCATGCATACAATGGAACACTTTTCAGCCTTAAAATAGGAGAAATTCTGCAATATATAAAAACTTGGATGAACTTTAAGGTCATTATGCAAAGTAAAGTAAGCCATCACTGAAAAAATCCTGCATGTCTCCACTTGTATGAGCTATCTAAAATAGCCAGATTCACAGAACCTGAAAGGAATAGTGTTTGCCAAGGGCTGGGGGAAATGGAAAGTTACTAATCATCAGGCCGTCCACTTTAGTTACACGTAACGTTGTATGTGTGCTCAACAATGGTGTGATATACACTTAAAACATGTTTGAGTCGGTAGATCTCATAAGCGCTCTTACCACTAAAAACGTTTCTTAAAAATACATACGTGCCATCTATTTCACCAAAATGTTATCTACAATAGCAAAAAATTATAAACTTGTTACTAATATAATAAATGAAGTTATTTACTGTATAACCACTTTTAGAATAACGGTATAATCTCTTCACACTCTCAAACTAGTGTCATAGAGAACAAAATCTTTCTTTTTTTTGAGACGGAGTCCTGCTCTATCGCCCAGGCTGGAGTACAGTGGCATGATATCTGCTCACTACAATCTCTGCCTCTGAGTTCAAGCAATTCTCCTGTCTCAGCCTCTAGATTTGCTGGGATTACAGGCACGCGTGACCACACCTAGTTAATTTATTTGTATTTTTAGTAGAGGCAGGGTTTATCCATGTTGCTCTGGCTGGTCTCGAACTCCTGTCCTGACCTCAGGTGACCCACCCAGCTTGGCCTCCCACAGTTCTGGGATTACAAGTGTGAGCCACTGTGCCTGGCCCAGAAATCTTTCTAATCACCACTACAAGTTCCTGAAGTCCTTGAGACTACCCTCAGGTTTAATAATTCACTAGAAAAGTTCACACAATTCAGCAAAGCTGATCTATTTAAGATTTCATCTGCTTGGGTAACCATAATTAAATATAATAAACTGTGCAGCTTAAACAATATAAATTGATTTCTTCATAGTTGTGGAAGCTGGGAAGTCTGAGATCAAATGGCCAGCAAGATAGGTTTCAATCTGAGGCCTTTTCTCTTGGCTTGTAGGCAGCCACCACATCACTGTGTTCACACGCCCTCTTACTTCTGTGCACAGTGAGACTTTTTTTTTTTTTTTTTTTTTTTTAATAGATGTAGTCTCACCCTGCTGCCCATGTAGTAGTGCAACAGTGCAATCTTGACTCACTGTAACCTCCACCTTCTGGGTTCAAGCAATTCTCCTGCCTTAGCATCCTGAGTTTAGAGGTGTGTGCCAGAACACCAGGCTAATTTTTTTTTTTTGTATTTTTAGTAGAGATGGGGTTTCCCCTTGTTGGTCAGCCTGGTCTCAAACTCCTGACCTTGTGATCTGCCCACCTCAGCCTCCCAAGGTGCTGGAATTGTAGGCGTGAGCCACCTTCCTGGCCGAAACCTCTCCTTATAAAGCCACTAATCTCATTATAGGGAAGCCACCCTCATGAACTCATCTAAAGCTAATTACCTTCCTCAGGCCTCACCTTCAAATATAGTAAACGTTGAGGATTAGGGCTTAAACTAATGAATTTGTGGGCAAAACAGGCATTCAGTACATAACAACTCAGGAGCACAGTTTAACAGAACGAAGGAACACATGTTGAATCAGTAACAGGGAAGAATTCTGGAAAGAGAAATAGGACCCAACAATTGACTAGAGAGTAATTGCAGCAAAATTTGGTGAAACTATTTTGCAATTCTGGAGGCTTGCAATTCCAGGGGAAGTCTTGCAGGGTCAACTGTCACTAATGTCAGTCAACTTTAGCTTTTAGTTTAGCATCAGATATGCATGAGAAAATGAGACAAATATGCTCCAAGGCATGTAGAAGACAAATTGCAAAATGACAAAAGTAAATCCTTCTTTATCAGTTCTCTTTATTTTTGTTTTTTATTTTTTATACAGTCTTGCTGTTTTGACCAGGCAGGAGTGTGGTGGTGGGATCTCATTGCAACCTCCACCTCCCAGTTTAAAGCAGTTCTTCTGCCTCAGCCTCGAAATAGTTGGCACTACAAGCATGCATCACCACACCTGGCTAATTTTTGTATTTTTAATAGAGATGGGGTTTTGCCCTATTGGCCAGGCTGGTCTTGAACACCCGAGCTTAAGCAATGGGCTTGACCAGGTCTCTGAACGTGCTGGGATTACAGGCGTTGAGCCACTGTTCCAGTCAATCACCTATCATTTTAATGTAAATAGATTAAGTTGTTTATTTAGATACAGATTGAAAGAATGAATTTTAAAATAATTCATATATGTGTATTCTACAGGAGGTTCACAGATTGAACTTGAATAGATGATAGATTACATACGTCTTTTCCAGAACATAAAAGAAACAAGTGAATAGATGAAAAAAGTTATTCCCTGCAAACAGTAACCAAAAGAAAGAAGGGAGTCATCATACTTTTTTTTTTTTTTTGAGACAGAGTCTCACTCTGTTGCCCAGGCTGGAGTGCAGTGGCTTGATCTCGGCTCCCTGCAAACTCTGCCTCCCAGGTTCAAATAATTCTCCTGCCTCAGCCTCCCAAGTAGCTGGAATTACAGGCGCCTGCCACCACATCCAGCTAATTTTTGTAGTTTTAGTAGAGACCAGGTTTAACCATGTTGGCCAGGAAAGTTTCTTTAAGAGAACAATTGTATGCCAAGGAAGTAACAGGTGAAATAGACAAACTTCTTGAAACAAAGCAGGAGGGTAGAGCTCAGGATGTCACCTCAGGCTCCTGCTCACAGGAAAGAGGAACTCCCAGAGAGCCCCACCACTGAGCTCTTCATTGCCTGAATGGGACTCAGGATACACTGTGGCTGCAATTTTGGGAACCGAGTAAGATTTGGGAGGGTTGCAGTCTCACTCTCCAACTCTTCATATCTCTGGCTCTCTGGCTGGGTGTGGTGGCTCACGCCTGTAATCCCTGCACTTTGGGAGCGTGAGGTGGATGGATCAACTGAGATCAAGACCAGCCTGACCAACATGGAGAAACGCCATCTCTACTAAAAATACAAAATTAACTGGGCATGGTTGGGAATGCCTGTAATCCCAGTTACTCAGGAAGCTGAGACAGGAGAATCGCTTGAACTTGGTAGGTGGATTTTGCGGTGAGCCGAGATCACACTATTGCACTCCTGCCCCAGCAATAAGAGGGAAACTCTGTCTCAGAAAAAAACAGACAAACAAACAAAAAGCCTGGCCCTTAATTTTCTCAACTCTGGATTGGAACCATAACTGCTATGAGGGTGCATCAGATGAAGCAGCATGTGTAATTCTGTGCAGGTCACAGATCTCATTAATTCGATGCACTGAATGAGCCTCCCCAGTACCATCGACTCCCAGAAAAGGTTCTTCCCCTGCATCTCACTCACTGTCCACTATGAGGAAGAACAGTCACTGTGTGGCGAAACCCCTAAGATTCCATGTACTTTAGGTTTGGCTGCTTCCATCCACCACTTGTCAAGATCTGTAACCTGAGGGACTTCTCCTCCCCAGGAATCGGCGACACAGACGTATTTCTTCTTGGCTAGGGGGTGCCAAGAAGAAGAGCTGGACCTCAGAAGGCAGCACCAGACAAAGTAAGGACGTTGTTTATTAAGTCCCTGATGCTTGACTTTGCTCATGTAGGGCTTTACAGACATGACTGAAGGGCCTGGCTCTCTGGCTGTGGCAGCACTTAGGAAGAAACCAAGTTCAGCAATGTGGGCTTCCACCTGACAGGCTCAGTCATGTGAGTGTTTCGGGAAGCTGCAGACCTGCAACCTTCTCTCTCCAGAATGCTCCATAGTCAGCCCAAAATACCTTTAAAAGTGGACAAGTGCAGTGGCTCAGGCCTGTATCCCAACACTTTGGGAGGTTGAGGCAGGAGGTTCTCTTGATGTCAAGAGTTCAAGACTAGCCTCATCAACATGGCAAAAATCTGTCTCTACTAAAGCACAAAACTTAGCCAGGTTTGGTGGTACATGCTTGTAGTCCCAGTTACTTGAGAGGCTGAGGCAGGAGAATCGCTTGAACCTGGGAGACGGAGGTTGCAGTGAGCTGAGATCATGCCACTTTACTCCAGCCTGGACAACAAGAGTGAAACTCCGTCTCAAACAAAACAAACAACCAAACAAACAAAAAGATCTTCAAAAGCATTTGCTTTTGAAGATAGGGGTCGAAAGTGGACCCCTTTATAGATTCCAGTGAGGTCATTTATTTTTTTAATAAAATTTACCTTCCATATAATTTGCAAACCATTTTCCACCTACAGTGAGAGTTCAAAGCAGAGGGTTCATGAAAACTCCATAAAACGCTGGAGACATTTACAAAGTTGTCAAACTCAACATATGTTACTCAGTCAGTTCTCATAATCTGCCCACCTTGAGGCAGGAGAATAGCAGAGGAAGTTGGGTCTGAATGGGACCCTGTTTTTTTTTTTTTCTTTTTTTTTTTCTTTCTTTTTTTTTTTTTTGAGACAGAGTTTCGTTCTTGTTACCCAGGCTGGAGTGCCATGGAGCGATCTTGGCTCACCGCAACCTCCGCCTCCTGGGTTCAGGCAATTCTCCTGCCTCAGCCTCCTTAGGAGTTGGGATTACAGGCACGTGCCACCATGCCCAGCTAATAGTTTTTGTATTTTTAGTAGAGACGGGGTTTCACCATGTTGACCAGGATGGTCTCGATCGGACGTAAACTATTTAAACAGAACATGCATGATAACTAAAGCAGAACATACAGGGTGCAAACAAAGTCAGCAATAAGGCACAAGAAGGAAAAGGCAAGGAAGAGCAATTCGCTTATGAGAGAGAAAGTTGAGTGAGTGAGAAAGAGAGGGAGAATTGCTTGAGCCTGAGAGGTGGCGACTGTGCTACTTATTATACTCCTGCCTGGGCAATAGAGCAAGACTCAGTATCAAAAAACAAAACAAAAAGCAAACAACAATGAGATTATTCTTCTAAAATAGAAATGTAGGAATTTCAGGTTGTCAATGGCTGATATTGTAAAGTCTAAGGATCTTGGTGTTGCAAATAAATAACTGGATGTGACACACACAAATAGCAAAACTGCAAAAGACTTATTAAGCGCAGTCCAATTCTGTGAAGGTTCAGGTTATTCTCCTGCGTCAGCCTCAAAAACACTTGGGAATATAGGCACCCACCACCACACCAGGCTAATTTTTATATTTTTGGTAGAGACAGGTTTCACCATTTTGGCCAGGCTGGTCTCAACTCTTGGTCCCAAATAATCTGCCTGCCTTGGCCTTCCAAAATTCTGGGATTACAGGCATGAGCCATCATGCCTGGCTCAATAATCTGTTATTGATTTGTAGTATACAACAAAATATTTTTTTTTTACAAAGGTGCATGAATGATTACTAAATCATTGCAAATGCCACCATCTATGAATTCAAAATCACTTAAGAAAAATCTGTTAGGAATAAATATAAGGTGTCACAGAATTTCAGAGTTCAGACAATACTTTCTAGGGAAAGTAAGATTAGGTAGACATCTGAAGAAAGAGTGATTGGAAATCAGGGAGTAAACAATGCGCTACAGCATGAAAATCTCGACGGACAAAAGCGATCTTTGCGAAGTTTCCCTGTCAAAGGAATTCCCTGTGCTGAGTGTGGATTAGAGGTGAAGGTTGAGAAGATTAGGTGGGACCCAGACTGGCCCTTTGGGAACATCATAAGGAGACTGCTTCTTTTCAAGAGTTGTAAAAGTGGCTCTAGTGTATGAAGGAGCATGATTAAAATTGCAATTTGGAAAAGGATCACATGCAGAGAATGTAAAGGCGTGAGGTAGAGTGAAGGGGAGCAAATCACTGAAGGGGCCATGAAGCTCAGGCTGGTGGAGACTGTCACGTGGAAAATCCACTCAGGTAGGACCTGGGATCTGCCTTTGGGTGGGGGTGGGCTGAAGCATGGGAGAAAATGGGGTTTATTCCAATGGCTGCTGCACTTAACCCGTGGGGTCTAAACAGGAAAAAGCGTCAGCAGGTGCTGAGAGGCCAGGACCCCCCACTGGGCCCTGCTGCCTCCTGGCCTTGGGGCTTCCTGTTTCACTGGGCGGGCCCAGGTTCTCTTTCCCTCCCAAGGCTTTCTTGTGCTCAGGTCATCTCTTGGACACAATGATTCCTGGAACGTGAACCATCAAACAGCTGCACAACTTCTCCTTGACTTTAGACTTTTCAGTTTTTCTTCCTGGGTTCGGGCTGGCCCGGAGTTGTTCTCTACCAACCTCAATCTGCTGGTGGGGAATTCTGCAGCCACTGAAATAGGATCCACTTGTTGTGAGGGGCAGGGAGCAGGAGGTGGACTCTATCCAGGCCTCTACAACCGAAGGGTAAAGTCCATCCTTTTCCTGCAGTGCTAGAAATGGCATCGGGGCTGGTCGGTGCGATGGTTCACTCCTGTAATCCCAGCATTTTGGGAGCCAGAGGTGGGCAGATCACGTAAGTTACGAGTTCTAGACTAGCCTGACCAACAAGGAGAATCCCTGTTTCTACTAAAAAATACAACATTAGCTGGACATGGTGCCACATTCCCATAATCCCAGTTACTTGGGTGGCTGCGGCAGAAGAAAAGCTTGAACCTGGGAGGTGGAGGTTGCAGTGAGCCAAGATTGTTCCACTGCACTCCAAGCTGGGCAACAAGAGCAAACCTCCATCTCAAAGAAAAGAAAAGAAGGAGAGAAAGAGAGAGAAGGAAGGAAGGAAGGAAAGAAGGAAGGAAAGAAGGAAGGAAAGGAGGGAGGTAAGGAGGGAGGGAGGGAGGGAAGAAAGAAAGAAAGGAAGAAAGAAAGAGAAAGAAAGAAAGAACAAACAGAAAAAAAGAAAGAGAGAAAGAAAGAAAATTGCATAGGAAAAGAGAGTGAAACTGGTGGGCTCCAGAACACACACAGCTGGGTGAGACCTGAAGAGGCACGATGGAGCCTTTCAGAGCTCCTGTGTCCTCATCTGCAAAGATGGGATTAAAGTGCTTTGAGAAAATCAAGAATTAACAAGATGTAAATTAGGTTACCTAGATTCAAGTTGCCTGGCTCACTGTTGTTATTAAATCATGAGAGGCTCCTCCTCCCCCTCAGGACCTCTGGACACCCTCTCTCCCACAGCCTGGCCCTGCCCAGGCAACTGGAGATTGGAGCCGCGCTCCTGTGTGGGTGGGATCCTTAGCCCCACCCTCCTGCTGGTGTATATAAGCCCTGGTCTCAGCGGCGACCTCCCAGTCTGGTGCGGAAGTGGCTCTAAGGACACTCAGATACCCGTCTGCAAGACGCTTCACTCAAGGAAGTGGAAAGTGGAACCCTGTGCCTGCAGGAAGCTGGAGCATAGGGAAGCCCCTGGCCTCCTAGGCATCTGATCTGGCTGGCAGAAATCAGCATTTCTAGAAGGAATCCAAACTCTAGATCCAGTTATTTTATTTTATTTTTTGAGACGGAAATTCGCTCTGTCACCCAGGCTGGAGTGCAGTGGTGCAATTTTGGGTCACTGCAAACTTTGCCTCCTGGGTTCAAGCGATTCTCTCTCTCAGCCCCCTGAGTAGCTGGGATTTCAGGCGTGTGCCACCACACCTGGCTAATTTTTGCATTTTCAGTAGAGATGGGGTTTCACCATGTTGGCCAGGCTAGTCTCAAACTCCTGACCTCAAGTGATCCACTTGCCTCAGCCTCCCAAAGTGCTGGGATTACAGGTGTGATTCACCGCACCCAGCTGGCATCTGGTTATTTTAAAACACATGCCATTTATTACGGTTCCCAGGGACTGATGGGACAGAATCCTGGTGGGAAGAAGGTAGAAGTCACAGTTACTGGGACTGCAGATATTCAAACAGGGGCAGGTTTACAACAGTCGTAAGGTTAGAAAGAGAGCTCATGGCACTGTCCGTGCTCCTCTGTGGCACTGTCAGAGAGGTGAGTTCTCATGGAGGCCAGGGGATGCTTGGTCAGGAGTAGGTGACACAGGAGCGGACTGTTAGTGACAGCACAGGAGAGCACTAAGGGATCTGCTTGTACAAAGGTGCTGGGAGAACGTGAGGGAAGGTGGGAGCTGCAGAGAGCTGGGGCCAGGAGACCTGGGTGCGGGCACAGTGTCATCGGAAGGGAGCAGCAGGCCTGTGGGTGAGCGGCATGAGTAAAGCCTTGAGCCTGACAGGGGATCAGAGGTGGCCACAGTGGGGGCTGGCGGGGTGGGCAGCCAGGGGCAGGGGCAGGGGCAGGGGCCCTGAGGGACAAGCTGTTAGTTTGTGGAGGGTAGTATTGGGGATGACCAGTGGTGGGCTCCATGACAATGGGATTCCGAGTGTGGACACCCTGGGGTATGATACTACACACCACTGAGTATCTTCCTGCTGCTAGGAACATCTCTTGAATTAGTCCTTCCTGGCTGGTCACGTGTCACCAGGCCATAAACAGAGGAGCCAGGATTTTGGCCCAGGAAGCCAAGCTCAGCCCCTGCTCTCAACCCATCAGGCTTCCTCACCTTCCTGCTTCCCTGCCCTGTGTCTTCAATCACTTTAACCTTGCCAGTCAGGTGAGGCACAGAGAATCGTTTCTGCTGTTCTCCACTCTGATGTGTCTGCATTGTGTAAATCAGGCATCCCAAAACTACAGCCCGCGGGACGCATGTGGCCCCTGAGGGCATTTATCCGGCCCCCCGCCGCACTTCAGGAAGGAGCACCTCTTTCATTGGTGGTCAGCGAGAGGAGCACAGTATGTGGCGGCCCTCCAACGGTCTGATGGACAGTGAACTGGCCCCCTGTGTAAAAAGTCTGGGGACGCCTGGTGTAAATGGTCTGCTTTGCTTTCCTAATTGTCTGTTGGTTTCTAGAATTTACATTCTCAGAAACTACGTATAACGCTTTCCGTGACACCACTGATCACCAACACTCTTTACATTTTAACACTTGCAGTGTCAGCTTTTGGCCTCTAATCTTCAAACCCAGAATGTCTTATGCCCCCAAGGACATGGAGATAATTGAATCATCAGACTCTTTAAGGACTGGCATCATTTTGATTTATTCTTTCTTTTAGTGGGTAGCTGTTTGCCGATACTAATTTAAACATCAGGGTTGCAACCATGACACACCCTCTGTAGAGTGCTCTGAATTTTCCCCAACACTTGGAAGGCCACTGAAAGCTGTCAGCCTCTCGGCCTCTCATCTTCCATTTCACAATCACTACCTGTTTCTAACAGTAAGCTCCAGTCCTACTCAAAATCTTGCTCCTACAAATCCTTTACTACATGGTAGCTCCCAGATGACCTCAAAGACGAGTCGTGTGTCTGTAAGTGTGTGTTTCCCAGCTTTATTCCACACTGGAATCCTAATCTCCAGTTTCATTCTGAGCATCACGTGAAAACTGTTTTCTTACTTGACAGGGTCTTCATGGTCAATCAAATCTCATTAAACCTCCAGCCATCTATGTGCACAGTTGGCATGTGCAGCAGGTGAGAAGCTCAGATGACGAGTACACATTGGGTTATTATGAATCCAGCACCATCAGAAATATCTGTGGTTTAACCCTGAAAGTGCCAGATGCTATTGTAGGTTTTTCACAGAATTGCAATGACTGAAGTTTCCATTTTTGTCCTTCTGTAGTTGATTCTCCTAGAGTCCAGTAGGTTAAGTAACTTTCCCCAGAACCCACACAGAGCATGTGATTAAGTCTGGAATCGAACTCAGACACAGGGCATTTGGCCTCAAAGACCTTGTCCTTTCCTCAGAACCACAGAGGCCCATGTGGTTGATTTGGATGTGGGGGCTGGGGGCGGAGAGAAGAATCGTTGGTTGCTTCAAACATGGGAGTGAGCAGAGTATTGGAGGAAGGAAGGTCTGCTCCAAGGTGGGCTTCCTGCAGCAGGTTGGGCTCTGCGGGTACCAGGAGAACGTCAGCCTTTTCTAAATGAAGGAATTCCTTCTTGTCCCCAGGACCTCACAGGCACTTTAGAGTCGTGTCGTCTTTCTGACCAAGACAATTGCCAAGCTTGGCTTCGAATTCTCTCTCCTTCACAGCTACTCGCCCCACTACTCTGTGACCTGCCACAGAGCTGCTCTCAGCTGCTGAGGCTGGTGGCCCCAGAGGACATCAAGGACAATCTTCAACTGACAGGGACACCTTCAGGACAGAAAGGTCAGGGAGATCTGAAAGCAGAGCAGCTTCTCCGTCCAGACATTCATCCACAGCCCAATGGCGGAGGCAGCAGCCCTGGCAAGACTCCAGGAAGAGGCCAAGTGCTCCATCTGTTTGGATGGCCTGAATGATCCCGTCACCATCGAATGTGGGCACAACTTCTGTCGTTCCTGCATCCAGCAGTCCTGGATGGATCTGCAGGAATTGTTCCCTTGCCCTGTCTGTGGTCACCGATGCCCAGAGGGGCACTTCAGGAACAACACCCAGATGGGATGGATGATGGACATTGCCAAGCTGCTCCAGAAAGCCAGGGCCAGTGAGGCCAGGCAGGAAGAGACGCCCCTTTGCGAGAAGCACAACCAGCCCCTGAGCATTTTCTGCGAGGTGGACCTGGTGGTGCTGTGTCCCCTGTGCACTCAGCCCCCTGACCACCAGGGCCACCACGTGAGGCCCATAGAGGAGGCTGCCTCTCATCACAGGGAAAGGCTCCGCAGTTACATCCAGCCCCTGAAGAGGCGGGTGGCTGAAGTTAGGAAGCTGCCAGCCACCCAGGGCAGAAAATTGCTGGAGCTGAGACGGAAGATGGAAAACCAAAGGGAGGAATTATGCTCAGAATCGAATCTCTTGATAAAGTTTGTAGACCGTGAGCAAAAGGCAGCCCTCTCCAGGATAGATGAAGAAGCAGAGGATATTGAGCTGAAACTCGATGCAAACATGAGGGCATTTTCAGAACACATTTCCACTATGGAAAGTGTACTCACGCAGGTGGCAGAGACGAGTGTGATGGCAGACGTGAACCTGCTGATGGATGTCAGGAGCGTCCTGCCTAGGTGTGACAGCCTGCAGTCCCCAGCTGTCCTCTCTGTGCAGCCTCGGAAGGAAGAATTCAGGCTTTCCCCGCCATACTCAGCTTTCCAGAAAATCTTACAGAAGTTGAGAAGACGTTACTCTGGATCCCGAAACTGCACATCGTCGTCTGCGTGTCTCTGAGGATAAGAAATGTGTGATATTTGTTAAGAAAAGTCAGAGAGTTCGCTGGAATCCAAAGAGATTTTTGTGTTATCCCGTGGTCCTGGGTTCTGAGGGATTCATTCGCCTGTGGCCGGCATTACTGGGAGGTGCAAGTGGATGACAAGCCCACGTAGGCCGTGGGGGTGTGTAAGGACTCCGTGCCCAGGAAGAAAAAGGGAGAGTGGCCCCTGTCAGGACAGAGCATCCGCTGGGCTATCCTGCTGTGGAAGGCTGAGTATGTGGCCCGAGGTGCTGCCACTGTCTACCTGCCCCTGAAGGAGAAGCCCAGAGGAATTGGCATTTATCTGGACTATGAGTTGGGTGAGATCTCCTGTTTTAATTTGAATGACAGATCTCACATCCATACCTTCACTGATACATTTTCAGAAGTACTAAAGCCTTATTTCTATATGGGGCGTGACTCAAAACCTCTTAGAATCTGCTCAGTGACTGATTATGATGAATGAACTGTGACAATGCTTCATTTTCTTCCATCTGTCCTATGAACAAAGGGTGAATTTTATATAACCGTTAGCAAATGTAGCACCCACACATTTTATAAAATACATTTATAGGTTTAGTTCTTTTTTTCTTTTCTTTACTTTTCTTTTCAAAAATTATATTGTTTCAGCCGGGTGCAGTAGTTCACACCTGTAATTTTAGCACTTTGGGAGGTTGAGACAGGTGAATCATCTGAGGTTCAACGTTTGAGACCAACCTGGCCAACATGGTGAAACCCCGTCTCTACTAAAAATACAAAAATTAGCCAGGCATGGTGGCTCATGCCTGTAATCCCAGCTACTTGGGAGGCTGAGACAGGAGAATCACCTGAACTCAGGAGCTTGAGGATGCAGTGAACCCAGATTGCGCCACTGCACTCCAGCCTGGGGGAAAGGGTGACAGAGTGAGACCTTTTCTAAAAAAAAAATTATGTTGTTTCAAGATCAAGGGATGTGGAAACTAATAGGTGTGGGGATCAACTGTAAAGTGTTTCTGTAATTTGAAATTTGGAGCTTATGAAATTGTAATCCCAGAAGACATGACTGTGGAGACAGTTCTCTAAAGGTCTCTCCCATTTCTGCATGCGCTGAGAGCAAGGCGCTGATTGCTCCAGACTATGAATTCAAAGAGGTTCTTGTGGGAACATGGTATGAAAAGGCTCCTATTGTATGATTCCAACCATGTGACATTCTGTAAAAGGGGAAGCTATGAAGACAGTAAAAGAGTCAGTGGGGTCCAAGGGTTGGGGAGAGGGAGGGACGAGTAGGTGGAGCACAGAGATATGTTCAGTTCCGGGAGCCACTCTGTGTGGTGCTGTGGTGGCAGATACATGTCATTATGCATTTGTCGTCACAGATAGACTGTCCGCCACCAAAGCTGAACTCTAGTGTGAACTGTGGATGCCAGTGATAATAATGTCGGTATAGGTTCATCAATTGTAACTCACGTGCCACTCTGGATGGGATGCTGATAGTGGCAGAGGCTGTGCTTATTTAGAGGGAGGGCATATGTGGGGCATCTCTGTACCTTCTGCCCAATCCTGCTGTGAATGTAAAAATTATTTTGAAAATAAAACTCATAAAAATAAAGGAAAAGGTGTACTTCTTGCCCCTGCAAAAGTGCAAAGGATTTTACTCTGATATTCACTGTGAGAACATGATAGAGTTTCTGAGGTGAAACTCACGGGAATGTAGGGCTGGCTCACCAATGCCGAGGGCCCCTGGAGGGCAGGTGAGCCTGGACTCAGTAAAGGGACAGGAATCTTGGGTGAGGTTCCTCACTGGACCAGTCAGCCTGTGGGATGATCCTGCAAAGGTGACTCACAACAATCCATGAGGATGAAATTGGGTTGGTTTGGGACGCAGATTGGAGGTAGTGCCGTTTAGATTCATTTTGAAGCAGCCTGGCCAACATAGTGAAATCCTATCTTTTCCTTTCTTTCTTTTTTTTTTGAGACGGAGTTTCGCTCTTGTTGTCCAGGCTGAAGTGCAATGGCTCGATCTGGGCTCACCGCATCCTCCGCCTCCTGGGTTCAGGCAATTCTCCTGCCTCAGCCTCCTGAGTAACTGGGATTACAGGGACACGCCACCATGCCCAGCTAATTTTTTGTATTTTTTTAGTAGAGACAGGGGTTTCACCATGTTGATCAGGATGGTCTCGATCTCTTGACCTCGTGATCCACCCGCCTAAGCCTCCCAAAGTGCTGGGATTACAGGCGTGAGCCACCGCACCCGGCGTGAAATCCTATCTTTAAAATATAAATAAATATGGCTGGGCACGGTGGCTCACGCCTGTAATCTCAGCATTTTGGGAGGATGAAACTGGCAGATCAGGTCAACAGATCGAGACCATCATGGCCAACATGGTGAAAACCCATCTCTACTAAAAGTACAAAAATTAGCTGGGCGTGGTGGTACGTGTCTGTTGTCTGAGCTACTCAGGAGGCTGAGGCAGGAGAATTGCTTGAAACCAGAAAACAGAAGTTGCAGTGAGCCAGGATTATGCCACTGCACTCCAGCCTGGTGATAAGGAGAGACCCTGTCTCAAAAAGTAAAAATAAAAATAATAATAAATAAATAAAAATATAAATTTTTTAAAAAAGAATTGAAGATTTTCTCCTAAGGTGAAGAACAACAAAACAAAAATGCCTACTTTTGACCCTACTGTTCAACAATGTAGTGGGATTTTTTGACAGAGAAACTGGTCAAGAAAAACAAATAAAAGAAATCCCAAATTGGAAAGGAATACATAAAACCATCTCTGTTGAAAGACGAGTGTTCCCATGATCCTAAAGGAGACACACACACACACACACACACACACAGACTCTCAAGTTAATAAGTGAATTCAGCAAAGTTCTAGAAGGCAAGAATAAATTCAATAATTATTTGTACGTTTTTAATTAATTTATTTATATGTTAATTTATTTATTTTCAGAGACGGGTTCTCTCTGTTGCCCAGGCTGGAGTGCAGTGGCTATTCACAGGCGCAGTCCCACTGTTGATCAGCACGGGGGTTTTGACCTTCTCCGTTTCTGACCAGGACCGGTTCACCCGTACTTAGGCAACCTACTGGTCCCCTGCTCCCGGGAGTTCACCATATTGATGCTGAACTTAGTGTGGACACCCGATCGACATAGCGCACTACAGCCCAGAACTCCTGGGATTAAGCAATCCTCCCACCTCAGCCTCCCAAGTAGCTGGGACTACAGGCACGCACCACCGAGCCCTGCCATTTGTATTTTTTATATACTAGCAACAAAGAATCCTAAGAAGAAAATCAGAAAACGATTCCAGTTACAATAACACTAACAGTAATGAAATATTTAGAAACCAAATTTAACCGAGGAGGCATGTTGAAAAACCACAAAACATTGGTAAAATAAGTATCAGACTTAAATACATAAAAACATATTCTGCCTTTATACATTAGAAGCTATTGTCAAGATGACAGCAATACACAAAACAACCTACAGGTTCAGTGCAATCCTTACTAACACCTTACTGGCTTATTTTTTTTTCTTCATAAATAGAGAAGCTTATCTTTAAAAATATATGGAATAATATTAGATCCTTAATAAACAAATAGTGTTGAAAAAGAAAAACAAAATAGGAAGACTCACAGTTTGTAATTTCAAAATTCACTACAAATCTGCAATAAGATGTACAATACCCATTTATGCACTCTTTAAAAAAATGATAATTTCTCCAAAATGCTCATGTCTCTTATAATACTGCACACTGGTTTAAAGTTATATTTTTAAGGGCTGGGCGTGGTGGCTTACGCCTGTATTCCAAGCACTTTGGAGGCCAAGGCAGGTGGATCACCTGAGGTCAGGAGTTCAAGAGCAGCTTGACCAGCATGGTGAAACCCTGTCTAAATAAATAAATGAATAAATAATAAAGTTATATTTTTAAATTGAGAACTGTGATACTGAAAGGATCTCACCTCTACTCTCTAGAACAACCACAGTTAATAACTTGTTCTGTGCTTTTCACCATAGCATACTGAACATAACACATACTAAATGTATTTTCATGTATATTTCTATATAAAAATAAAATGGTATGTATATGTAATTTGCATTTCAGTCAAATGCCAACTGGTTTAATTTTATGGTTCATATTTGGTTGAAGTTGAGAACAAAACCAAGTATCAGCATAATAGAAGAAACTTGTGGCTACAAGAATACATCTCGGATTTTAACAAAAAAATAGATTATAATTTTTTTTAAAATAGTCATCAGATTTTATAAGACTGACATGCTACTGCAGCAACAATATTTTCTCAGCACCATCATCTGCTAGACTCCTCCTGTGGTCACTTGATTATTTACAAAATATATACTATTTATTTATTTATTTATTTATTTTTAAAGATGGGGGTTCACCATGTTGGTCAGGCTAGTCTTGAACTCCTGACCTCGAGTGATCCTCCTGCCTTGGCCTCCAAAGTGCTTGGATTACAGGGGTGAGCCACTATGCCCAGCCTATTTACAAAATATTAAAGCAGATGCTCACTCTAACCCTACGTTGGTCAAACAACAGGACTTTCTGTGATTCATTGTATTGAGTTGAGCCAGGGTCTAAACAGAGAAGCACGGTCAAATATGGATTTAAGGAAAGTTTAATAAAGGAACTATTTGCAAAACTGTAGGTAGACTTCAGGGAATCCCAGTAAGGAGCTAAGATTCCCTCTGAGGCCCTGTTCCCATGTGGGGCCTTTCCTAGCCCCAACCCCTACGTCATTACTAGTCCTTGAAACCACAACCATTAATTACTCCACCATTAATGGAGTTCAGGTGGTGGTTTAGGTGACAGCCCATGTCTTGAGTAGGCTGACGGGGCCGTCCCTCATCACAGAGCATGGTTCTGAAATCCCATTCTAGTTTTTTACAGAAAGAGAAAGAGGTTACATATTTATTTCATCTACCAATTGGCTTTTAATAGAACTAGAAACTTATGACTGTCTTGCACCTTTGAAAAAGAGAAAAACTTCCAAATGTCATCACAAACTTTCCATTAAGTCACAGACCAGCAGTTGAGAAATCCCAGCTTCTCCATGTTGGCTGTTGTGTATGGTGCAATGAGATTAGGAGTCAGCTCTTACTGAGTGGCACCACAAGTTTTCTTGAGCTGGACTTTCATTTTTTTGCATTTTTGCATTTTATTTTTTTATGAAATAATTTACACATTTTCTCTATCGGTCTGCAAAATAACAAAGAGACAGATCAGGCGTGGTGTTTCACACATGTAATCCCAGCACTTTGAGGTACTGAGGCAAGAGGATTCGTTAAGGCCAGGTGTCCAAGATCACCAAGATCAACCTGGGCAACAAAGGGAGAACCTCACTCACCTCTACAAATTGTTTTTTTTTTTTTTTTTTAAATTTGAGATGGAGTCTTGTACTGTCGTCCGGCCTGGGATGTAGTGGCGTGATCTCTGCTTATGCAACCTCTGCCTCTCGGGTTCAAGCAATTCTCCTGCCACAACTTTTCAGGTAGTTGGGATTACAGGTACCTGCCACCATGCCCAGCTAAAATTTTGTATTATTTTAAGTAGAGACAGGCTTTTGACCAGGACAGTCTCAAACTCCTGACCTCATGATCTGTCCCCGTCGGCCTCCCAAAGTGCTGAAATTACAGGTGTGAGCCACTGCACCCGGCCTACAAATTTGTTTTTCTTAGTTTAGCCAGCTGTGGTCACAGAAGCTTGTATTCCTAGCTGCTAGAAAGGCTGAGGCCACAGATTTGCTTGAACCCCGGAATGTAAGGTTGCTGTGAGCTATGATCATGCCACTGTACTCTAGTCTGGGTAACAGAACAAGACTCTGTCTCAGAAAAAAAAAAAAAAAAACTTTTAACATGATACATTACAGCAAAAAGTAAATCCATGTATTTTTTGATTGAGTAATTTAATCTAGGTGGCAGAGTACTATGGAAAAGAAATCCAAATGAAAGGCCGGGCGCGGTGTCTCATGCCTGTGATCCAAGCACTTTGGAGGTCAAGGCAGGCAGATCGCCTGAGGTCGGGAGTTCAAGACCAGCCTGACCAACATGGCGAAACTCCATCTTTATATATATATGAAAAAAGAAATCCAGATGAATACAAAGCACATTTCCAACAGTTCACTTTGGGGAAGTAGCTGATGGGGTAAGTGAAAAGCGAGTGGCAAGATATATGAAAGCTGAATGCTGATGCTGATGTTTCTGTTTCTTCTTCTTTTTCTTCGTCTTCTTTTTTTTTTTTCTTTTTTTGAGACAGGGTTTGTCACCCAGGCTAGTGTACAGTGATGGAACCACAGCTTACTTAAACTTCAACCTCTGGTTCTCTTATACATACATATATATATATATATATATATATATATATATATATATATATATATTTTTTTTTCTGGGATTCACACATGTAATCGCAGCACTTTGAGGTACTGAGGCAAGAGGATTCGTTAAGGCCAGGTGTCTTGTTACCCAGGCTGGAGTGCAATGGTGCGATCTCGGCTCACCGCAACCTCCGCCTCCTGGGTTCAGGTAATTCTCCTGCCTCAGCCTCCTGAGTAGCTGGGATTATAGGCACGCGCCACCATGCCAAGCTAATTTTTTGTATTTTTAGTAGAGACGGGGTTTCACCATGTTAAGCAGGTTGGTCTCGATTCTCGACCTTGTGATCCACCCGCCTCGGCCTCCCAGAGTGCTGGGATTACAGGCTTGAGCCACCGCACCTGGCCCAACCTCTGGTTCTCAAGAGATCTTTCCACCTAAGCCTCCTGAGTAGGTGGGTTTACAGCCATACACACCACTACACTCGGCTGTTAATTTGTTACTGAAGCTTTTTTGCATTACACATTGCCATAATATATGCAATTATTACTGTTTTATTGTATTACTTCTGTAGCACATATTGTGCAGAGATTTTTAAATTATGAAGAACAAGACTTAACTAAAATTTGTGTGTTGAAAGTTTACACCACAGCGTGACTATAATCCACGTAATACAAAACATATTTTTTTCTTTTTTTTTTTTTTACTTTTTCTTTTTGTTGTTGTTGTTTTTTATTTTTTCAAAAATAAAGTCCCAAGATTGAGCCAACAAAACATATTTTCTAATCTCTGCCTACATTTTAGTATAGATGACAGCAAATAAGATTAGTATTATGAGTTTTTAGTTAGTGGGCACATTTCTAAAGTACATAATTCCTGCACTCACTTGTTACTCTGAAGATTTTAGTCTCATCCATTAATTTTATTTGCTTATTGTAGGACTATTAATAATGTTATTTACAGAGTAACTGTTATGTAGCAATCACTATTCGACCAAGATACATGTTGAATAGACTTGTTTTGTTTCATTTTTTGTTTTTGATTTTACAGAAAAGGTCTTACTCTGCTACTTAGGCCAGAGTGCAGTGGGGTGATCTACACTCTGCAGCATCGA
Organism: Saimiri boliviensis; assembly: GCF_048565385.1. Classification (NCBI taxonomy): domain Eukaryota; kingdom Metazoa; phylum Chordata; class Mammalia; order Primates; family Cebidae; genus Saimiri; species Saimiri boliviensis. The sequence goes on from NC_133451.1 coordinate 124,630,117, forward strand.
CCTGCTGGGATCAAGTGATCTTCTCACCCCAGCCTCCCAAGTAGCTGTGACTACAGGAGAGTGACCCCAAACCTAGCTCTTTTTTTTTTTTTTTTTTTTTTTTTTTTTTTTTTTTTTTTGTGGAGACATGGTCTTGCTACACTGTCAGGGTGGTCTTTTACTGGCCTTAAGAAATCTTCCTACCTCAGCCTCCTAAAGTATTTGGATTAAGGGATGAGCCACCATGACCAGTCTTTGATAGACCTTTATCTCACCTAATACAACTCTGTGAGTTTCATATTACTATCTTTATTTTGTAGAAAAGGCAATTGAAACCTACAAAAACAAACTTAAGTTTTTCATAGACAACTGAGAAAGTGGTAGAGTTGAACCACAGGTTTATTGACACCAAAACTTATACTCATGGCAGCATTCCTGTCTCAATCTGTGTCTCTTTTACCTTGATTATAAGACTGACATGAATTTCTTTAGATAAATTGCCATTCTGTCCCTTTTAGGTTATTTACATGGGTGTGTTGTCAATGTGGATTTAAAAGGTTAAATGCATAAGCAATTCAGCTCCAGAAGTGCTTTGATAGAGACACAAATGGACACAGGGCACTCTGGGAACATGGGGAAGGAGCAGCGTGGCTCTGGGTCTTAAATATGTTGCTTAACAATTTTCAGTCCAGGCAGGCATGGTGTCTCTTACCTCTAATCCCAGCACTTTCGGAGGCCAAGGTGGGTGAATTGCTTGACGTCAGGTGTTTGAGACCAGCCTGGATAAAAGAGCAAAACCCTGTCTCTACAAAACATAAAAAAAATAGCAGTGTTTGGTGGCGTGCGCCTGTAGTCCCAGCTACTGGGGAGGCTGAGGTGGGAGGATCACTTGAGTCCGGGAGGTGAAGGTTGCAGTGAGACAAGATCCGCCACTGCACTTTAGTGACAGAGAGAGACTCCATCTCAAACAAAACAAAAGAAAGCAAGCAACAGCAACCACCTCCACCCATCAAACAATTCTCAGTCTAGAAGGGGCACAGGGACTCACACCTGTAACCCCAGCACTTAGAGAGTGAAAACTGGAGAATTGCTTGAGCCCAGGAGTTCAAGGCCAGCCTGGAAAACATGGTGAGACCTATGAATCTGTAATAAATAAAATAAAATAAATTTATTTTAAAAAGAACAAAGCACACCGTGACTGCCTATTTGCATAGGAGATAACGGCAGCTATTTCACAGGGTTGTTATGATAATTCAATGTGTGCTTTACCTTCTTGCCCAAAATGTAGAAAAGTAAGAGCAACTAGTAGAATTAGGCCAGTCACACTGAGGGCACCTGACCAATTAATCTGCATTACATTTGCAAAAGGAGAACTCTTCTACCTGCTGTGTAGATAATAAACCCAGTATCACATGCATAGCACATGGAACAGTTGGAATTCAAACCCGGTCATGCTCTCAAGAATATCTCTAATAATCTTTGTACTCAATTATTTGTCATAACTATTATTTAAGAAAATAAGGTGATCACAGTTTTCAGACTCCAAAACCAGATAGATAACACAGAGCTGAATATTTAAAATTGTGTCCTAAAATTTTATCCACAATGTGAAAGTAACCTATATAGGCTGGTCACGGTGGCTCACACTTGTAATCTCAGCAGTTTAAGACCAAGGCTGGCAGACTGCTCAAGCTCAGGAGTTGGAGACCAATCTGGGCAACATGGCAAAACTCCATCTTCACAAAAAATACAAAACTTAGCTGGGTATGGTGGTGTGCTCCTGTAGTTCCAGCTACTCAGAAGGCTGAGATGGGAGGATGGCTTAAGTCAGGAGGTGGACGTTGCAGTGAACCGAGATTTTGCCACTGCAGTCCAGCCCAGGCAACGGAGCTAGACACTCTCTCACACATACAAAGTTATAAATATAACTTTTCTTCCAAAATGTCCTAAAAATAAACATGTAATTGTGAAAATTGAGAAAACATTTTATGAAGCATTTTGATACGGTCGGTTAGAATATTAACATGTTTCTAAAATTTATACTAAAATGAAAAACAAAACAAAACAACATCTAATGAGAAGACTTTAGGTATTGAAATTTCTTACCAAATGATGAAGATGTACTCAGTGAGTGGCGAGTGGGGAGTAAAAAGCTGTCCTACAAAATAGTAAAGAGATTTTAGCACAGTGCGGCAAAGAAATCCAAATAAAATAATTTATTCTACGCCATTAAGCAATGATATTTGTGCTGAAAGAAATCATGGAGATGGTAAAAGATTATCAATAAAAGGGCATCATCAGTATTTTAAAAAGTTATTTTAGAGAAAAAGCATTATTTTTCCAGTGCCATTTCTTGCACATCAGATAAAAATTACTTATGATTTTTTGCTACCTGACGTTTAAGCAACTTTTAAAAAGTAGCTGCAGCATTTAGGAATTTTTTGTGTTATTCATCAAGAATCCTTAGTGGTCAAGGATCTTCCATGAAATGAACATAGATAAATCAATGTTGCCATCAAAGCTATTATTTAATACCTCCGAGAAGCTGCAAATGACAAAAGCTATTAATGTAGATCTATCTATCTACATTTTTCTTAAATCAATAAAATTTCAAACCAAAATTTAAATATTTTATAATTATGTGACTGCTACTTGAAATACACTCCAAAAGTTAAATAATGTCTCTATTAAGTGACAAGAAAATCAGATAACTCATATGAAAGTGGGTTATTTCATGATAATTTCAGAAATTATCATGAAGTGACATTATTTAAAAATAAACTGGCTTGCTGTGCATGGTGGCTCACACCTGTAATCGCAGCACTTTGCAAGGCTGAGGCAGGCTGAACACAAGGTCAACAGATTGAGACCATCCTGGCCAACACACTGAAACCCCCAACTGCACTAAAACACAGAAATTAGCTGGGCGTGGTGGCACGCGCCTGTAGTCCCAGCTATTCGGAAGGCTGAGGCAGGAGAATTGCTTGAACCTGGGAGGTGGAGGTTGCAGTGAGCTGAGATCACACCACTGCATTCCAGCCTGGTGCTTGGTGATAGAGTAACACTCTATCTAAAAAATATATACAATAGGCCGGGCGCGGTGGCTCAAGCCTGTAATCCCAGCACTTTGGGAGGCCGAGGCGGGTGGATCACGAGGTCAAGAGATCGAGACAATCCTGGTCAACATGGTGAAACCCCGTCTCTACTAAAAATACAAAAAATTAGCTGGGCATGGTGGTGTGTGCCTGTAATCCCAGCTACTCAGGAGGCTGAGGCAGGAGAATTGCCTGAACCCAGGAGGTGGAGGTTGCGGTGAGCCGAGATCACGCCATTGCACTCCAGCCTGGGTAACAAGAGTGAAACTCCATCTCAAAAAAAAAAAAATATATATATATATATGTGTGTGTGTGTGTGTGTGTGTACAATAATAAAAAATATACTGGCTTGCTTAAAGTTTTTATAACTTTATTCATAGATTCAGTTATATAAAGATAAGTATGAAAACAAACATTTAGAAATACACTAATATTTTAAGGACACTAAATGCAAAAATAGTCACTCTTGATTCATCTATTTGAAATCCGTGTGCAAAATGGGAGTAGACATGTATAGAAAAAGTTTTGGGAGGCCAAGGTGGGTGGATCTCTTGAGTTCTGGGGTTCGAGACCAGCTTGGGTAACAAGGGAAAACCCCATCTCTACAGAAATTACAAAAATTAGCTAGGTGTGGTGGCAAGTACCTCAGTTCCAGCTACTTGAGAGGCTGAGTTATGAGAATCACCTGACCTGGGAGGTCAAGGTCACAGTGAGCCATGATAACACCACTGTACTCCACCCTGAGTGACAGAGTGAAAATCTGTCTTAAATTAAATTAAATTAAATTAATAGAATAAAATAAAAATCTACATAGAAGCCAAGTACTGATTCAATTAGTCAAATTAGGGAAAGTTTTGGAACCAGGTAACACTTTTATATATAGACTCTGTATCTTACTTTATTTATTTTATTTTTAATAGAGACAGAATCTCACTATATTGCCCAGGCAGATCTGGAACTCCTGTGCTCAAACGATTCTCCCTTGTTGACCTCCTGAAGTGCTGGAATTACAGGTATGAATCACCACACCTGGCCATATCCTCTGTTTTTGAAATAAGTAAAATTAGTTCTTATGACATTTACAACTGCATAATAAATTGAAAAAAAAATTGGTTTCCATAGTGAACTTGCTGTGAAAACAATATCAATTGGAAATATTTAAGAGAGGGGATTTGAAGCATTATGAGACCTAGAACCAAATATTAAATTATCAAGTACACACACACACACACACACACACACACACACGCACATTTTGTGGTGAGGAATAACATAGTTATTTAATGAAATGAGTAAAGGTTGTTCTGAAAATATTTAATATCCTTTCAATCCTACATATTTAAAGTATTTCTACATAATAGCAGCATCTCTACTGTGAATATATATGGGAATTAATAATTCACTTTGGTGTAATCTATTGTTGTTCAGTCTTACCCGGATTCTCTCTCTGGAAATCTACATCCAACATTGCTATTGTCTATTATTATTATTATTATTTTTCCTATTCTAACTTATTCTCAAGTCTCTATTTCCTATGAAAGGCATTGGTCTGCATGTTCTTTTCAAGTTCTAGAGACTAAAATTGTGCATTCATAGATGGTGAAGTTCAAGATAGAAGCAATATCTTTCCTGATACTTCATAACATTCTAGTCTATGTCATAACTCTGGAAATTATTTTGAGAGTAAATAAAAAGAATGAGTGCATTTCCCAGACTATCATACTTCCTCATTTTTGATATTTTGAAAATCTGTAGTCTCTCTTGGCATGTTACAATGAGGCTTGTTTTCTTACACACTATTTTTATTATTGTCGTTTATGTCCTTTTGAGGTATAATACTAATATTTTAATATGTATGCACATAAGTTTTATTTTGATGAATTTCATTTCAAAATAGAAATAGGGCCTAACAAAATAGATATTTGTTGTCTATAGTGCCTGTTGCCTCTGACAAGCTTAGAAATAATGAATCTATAGGAATGCAAACTCCACTAATTGTAAAACAAACATCATTGAGATGATTTTAAAGCTTTCAATTAAATTTGGTCATTCCTTCTTAAAAGCAATGAATGAGATGCATGTATATTGACATATGATAATCCCCAAGATAAAGCATTAGGTTAAAAAAAATGCGGTGGTACACACAGTATGCTGCCATTTCTCTAAACATACAACACACACACACACACACACGCACACACACATTTTATTACTTGCGCATTAAATATTTCTGGAATTATATACAAATAACAGTAAATACTAATTCTGTACAAAAGATTTCATCAAAAAATAGGGTCCGGAGTGAAAGAGAGACTTGCTCTTCATTGTAAACGCATAAAATACAGTTGTGTGCTGCTGATTAAAGATCGTTTTTACTCTCTCCCCTTAATGAACTACCATTTATATAGAGGGAGGCTAAAATTATAGATTCACAAGCCTACGAGTAAAGCCATGGACCATGGACGAGGCTTCTGAGGGATTCTCAGCACAGTCAAATCTCCAGAAAGTCTGAAAATCTACAGCCCCAGGCTCCACAAACTCTACATTCCCTTGAAACTCCCTTCCCCTCCATAGAATTCTGCCTCAGATACCCTTGGTATCTGAGAGGAATGGGTCCCAGGACTCTCAAGACACCAGGTGGGTGGTGCTCAAGTCCTTTATAAGTTTGAAATAATGCTATATTTGCAAATAACCTATACATATCTTTCTGTAGAGTTGTTTTTTGTGTTTTTGTTGTTGTTTTGTTTTTGGGTTTTTTTGTTTGTTTGTTTTTTAAGATGGAGTCTCACCCTGTTGCCCAGGCTGGAGTGCAGTGGCACAATACTAGTTCACTGTAACCTCCACCTCCCAGGTTCAAGCGATTCTCCTGCCTCAGCCTCCTGAGTAGCTGGGATTACAGGCATGTGCCACCAGCTAATTTTGGTATTTTTAGTAGAGACAAGGTTTCACCACGTCGACCAGGATGATATCAAACTCTTGACCTTAGATGATCACCAGTCTCAGCCTCCCAAAGTGCTGAGATGACAGGCATGAGCCACCGTGCCCGCCCCTTTCTGAATAGTTTGTATCATCTCTCGATTACTTAGAATACATAATACAAGTTAAATGCTGTGTAAATGGTTGTTGTGTTATGTTTTTATTTTTATTTTTAATTTTTCTGGTGGAGTCTCACTCTGTCACCCAGTCTGGAGTGCAGTGGTGGGATCTCAGCTGACTACAACCTCCACCTCCTGGATTCAAGGGATTCTCCTGCCTCAGCCTCCCATGTAGCTGAGACTACAGGTGCCAGCCACCATGACCAGCTAATTTGTGTATTTTTAGTGGAGATGGGGTTTCACCATGTTGGCTAGGCTGGTCTCGAACTCCTAACCTTGTGATCCCCCCAACTCAGCCTCCCAAAGTGCTGGGATCAGAGACGTGAGCCATCATGCCCAGCTGTATTTTTGTTTCTTTATTTCATCATTGTATTTTTTGTTTGTTTCTTTTCCTGAAAATTTTTGATTTGCAGTTGGTTGAGTCCAAGAATGTGGAACCTGCAGATACAGAGTGCCAACTGTACTAAAGTCTCTTCCCTTTGACTGTCAGCTGCCTTGTGGTAGACAATGACACATTATCTTTGTATCCTCAGCTGCTAGTAAAATAGCTCACAAAGAGTGAGTATTCAATAAACACTGACTGAATGTATGGTTGAATGAGCTCATAGGATAAACCAAAATAGAGGGAGATTTGGGATCACTCATCAGCACATAGGGTTAGGAAAACCCATGGGCCATGGATGAAGCTTCTGAGGGATTCTCAACATAGTCAAATCTCCAGAAGAGCTGTTACAAATCTTCAGGTCCAGGTTCCATGAGTCCCATATTTTCTTGCAACTCCCTTGTCCCATAGAATTCTGAGTCTTCATCCTTCTCTCCAACACTCTGTTTTTTCTTTTTCATTTTTTTACAGTGATTTATTTTTCTTTACAGGGATGTAATTTGCACTGGTTCAACAACACTCTATCTGAAAGCACAGTTTACAATTACAACAGAGGGGCCGGGCTTGGTGGCTCACGCCTGTAATCTAAACACTTTGGATGCCAAAGCGGGCAGATCACCTGAGTTTGGGAGTTCAAGACCAGCCTGACCAACATGGTGAAACCTTGTCTTAAAAAAAAAAAAAAAAAGAATTACAACAGAGGAATGAGAGTTTATTTCAGGAGCCTGTTCAGTTGCATAGCAGCCTTGTGGTATCAGAAAACACAGTGAGAACCACTGGCAGAAATAGATAGTCAAGGACAGGACCCTGGAAAACACGTTTAAGAGGCAGTCAGAGAAAGAGCAATTTGAATAACGAACTGTGTAAGAGCTGTAGAAAGAGGATGGGAACTGTTGAAAGAACTTGAATCTGGCCAAGCACAGTAGCTCACACCAGTAATCCAAGCACTTTGGGAGGACACGGCCGACGGATCACAAGTTTAAGGGATCAAGACCTTCCTAGCCAACATGGTGAAAATATGTCTCTCTAAAAATACAAAAAAATTAGCTGGCTGTGGTGGCATGAACTTGTAGTCACAGCTATTTGGGAGGCTGATGCAGGAGAATTGCTTGAACCCGGGAGTTGGAGGTCTAGCACGGATGACAAGAGTGAAACTGTCTCAGAAAAAAAGAAAGAAAAGAAAAAAGAAACAATTCTGTCTCAAAAAACTCCAGATACTCCCTTTTGATTGTGTGTCCTTCAACAGCACAGGAAATGAACAGCCATCGTGGGGATCAAGGGGTCCTTCTGCCTCAGCCTCTTAGAGTGCTGGAACTACAGGCCTGAGCCACTGTGCCGGGCTGTAAAAATTTTTAGAAAGCAGAGTGATATATTGTATAAGACTGTTCTTTTTTTTTTTTTTTTTTTTTTTTTGAGACGGAGTTTCCCTCTTATTACCCAGGCTGGAGTGCAAAGGCGAAAGACTGTTCTTAAAAGCTTCCTAATGAGAGGGGGTTACACTGTGATTTCCCTGTGTAGTCATTGAAAGAGACAGGATGTTGTAGCAGCACAGAGAAGGGACATTGCAACCCTGTGGGCCTGGCTGAGCTGCCCGGCTAAGCCTTCCTTTTCATTTTTGTGTATCGAAGACAATTCTTTTTACAAAACAGAATTCTTTAGATTCAATGGAATGTTTGAGTAAGTCGAAAAATACAGGGTTTTGCCGGGCGCGGTGGCTCCAGCCTGTAATCCCAGCACTTTGGGAGACCCAGACGGGTGGATCACGAGGTCAAGAGATCGAGACCATCCTGGTCAACATGGTGAAACCCCGTCTCTACTAAAAATACAAAAATTTGCTGGGCATGGTGGCACGTGCCTGTAATCCCAGCTACTCAGGAGGCTGAGACAGGAGAATTACCTGAACCCAGAAGGTGGAGGTTGCAGTGAGTGGAGATCGCGCCATTGCACTGCAGCCTGGGTAACAAGAGTGAAACTCCATCTCAATAAAAAAAAAAAAAGAAAAAAAGAAAAAGAAAAATACAGGGTTTTTAATAAAGTACTCAGGAAGTGGTAGTTTTTAATGCAAAATGACAGGATTAAAAAATGCTGGAAATTAAGTTCACCGGAAGCAAGGATATGCTCCTGGTCCTTCAAAAATATTATTGTTTTTATTACAAATATGACATTTTCTATTTAGTCTGAATGTTGACCACAAAAAGTGAAATATTTCTGCTGATAAAGGAAGATTTTAAAAACCGCATGATAAATGAACACAAGGAGGAGGGACAGCTGTAGAACAACTGTGCTCTCATTTGCAGCTTAAAGAGGGAATGGACACAGGCCACCTCCACGCCATATCATCAGCTGGGAACGTCACAGTTTTTGACCTTTGACACGTGGGGACTGGAGGTGACTAGACTGGATGCCACTAGATTATTTTTCATGAACATGAGGTTTTCTAACTCTGTCATTTTGATTTTTCCAAAGGTTCCCGCAGATGGTGCTAGGCACTATTCGGTGGCTCAGTTCTGGAGAGAGGCATTTGCGTTCTTGATGAACAGAAAAGCCTCATCTCAAGTGAACAGACCGCTTCCACACGGAAGCATTCTTTATTTCTGTCTCTTTGCCCTGGCCTGCCAGATGCCCAGTTTTAGATATTGCGTCTATTTTCTCTGTGCTGTAGGATTCTAATGATTGATTAAGTGAACACTTCAAATTGCTTGAGTGGATGACTAGAGGAACGAGTTTTAAAAAGGTGATTGAATTACTTTAATTAATTAATTAATTTTTAGACAGAGTGTCTCTGTCGCCCAGGTTTGACTGCAATGGCACATCTCTGCTTACCGCGATGTCCGCCTCCCGGGTTCAGGGGATTCTCCTGCCTCAGCCTCGGGAGTACCTGGGACTACAGGCGTCGGTCACCAAGGCCAGTTAGTTCTTATATTTTTGGTAGAGATGAGGTTTCTCCGTTTTGGTCAAGCTGGTCTCACACTCCTGATCTCAGGTGATCCGTCGTCCCGCCCCCTCCCCCTCTACCTCCCCGGCTTCCCCTGCCCCGCCTCGGCCTCCCAAAGTGCTGGGATTACAGGTGGGAGCCATGGCGCCCAGCCGTGATTGGATTGATTAATGAGAAGATCCCAGAAGATTAGGGCTGAAGGTCAACATTCAGCAGCTGTTACCACCTGGGTGACAGCTGAAAGGGAAACTCCCTACAGGGTTTCACGGTGACCCTGGCCAGGTAGGGACCCAAACAGTGAACTGTGTCCAGTCTTCTGAGATGGCTGAGAAAACGCCTCTGTTCCCAGGGGAGGGAGGGGCCGTCCGCCCCAGGAGCCGCCTCGCGGACAGGAGCGCCCCCGCCACGCAGACAGGAGCGCCGCTCCCCGCCGGGAGCAGACCTTCCTGGGGCCCAGCGAGGCTCCTGAGCGCCCGGGAGAAGGGGAGCGCAGGTGGACTCCAAAAGGCGACAGCTCCAGCCCCGGCTGGGATTGGGGGAACCTGGCGAGGGGGCCTCCATCCGCACGGGCTCGGGATGGAGTCCTCCGAGTACCCCGGAAAATGGGAATGCAGTCAGAGTCGCGGTGGCCGAGAAGCTGCCTTTGAGTCCTCCACGGGGAGCTGGGATTGCTCCGCACAGGTGACCTGTGGGATTATAAGAGGATGTTGACAGCGATAACATCTACATTAAAAACAACAACGACAGGCCTGGCGCGGTGGCTCACGCCTGTAATCCTAACACTTTGCGAAACGGAGGCGGGTGAATCAAGACGTCAAGAGACTGGAACCATCCTGGCCAACAGGGCGAAACCCGGTCTCAAAAAAAAAAAAAAAAAAAAAAAAAAAAAAAAAAAAAAAAACCACAAAGGTTTTAAGTAAGCAACTATATATGGTAAGGAACTAGAAAAAAGCAACTAAGCTCAAAGTTAACAGAAGGGGGAAAATAACAGATTACAAGAGAAACAAATAAAATTGGAAACAGAAAAGGAATAGAGAAAAAAAGAAACTAAGATTTGGTTTTTTAAAAAGACAAAATTGATGAAAACAGCTTGACTAACGAAGAAGAAAGAAAGCATGCAAATAAATATAATAAATAATAGACGATATTATAGGTGATGTCGTTTAATACTCAAAATTTTACACATTTCTTATAAACTATAAATAAAATGGATTATAAAAAACTCGTATAAAATTATACTCCAAGGAAACTGGACAAGCAAGAGGAAATAGGTAAGGTCCTACAAACATACACCTTACTGAGACAAAATCATAAAGAAATAGAAGATTTGAACAGATCTAAAACTAGGACGGAAATGAAATCCGTACTCAAAATTACCACCCCACAAAGACAGAAACAAGTCTTCACTGATGAACTTTGCCTCATATTTAAAGAACCATTAATTGCAATCTTTCTCAATATTTTTAAATTTTTATTATTTTTTCTTTTTCTTTTTCTTTTCTTTTCTTTTTTTTTTTTTATTGTTATGAAGGAGTCCCCTGAATCACGTTTTTATTTTTTAACTTTTTTTTTAAACCTCCACTTGTCAGCAGGAGCCTTCTCAATCTTTTAAACAATTTAGCCGGGCTCAAGCCTGTAATCCCAGCACTTTGGGAGGCCGAGGCTGGTGGATCACGAGGTCAAGAGATCGAGACCATCCTGGTCAACATAGTGAAACCCCGTCTCTACTAAAAATACAAAATAATAATAATAATAATAATAATAAATTAGCAGGGCATCGTGGCGCATGCGTGTAATCCCAGCTACTTAGGAGGCTGAGGCAGGAGAATTGCCTGAACCCAGGAGGCGGAGGTTGCAGTAAGCCGAGATGGCACCATTGCACTTCAGCTTGGGTAAAAAGAGCGAAACTCCGTCTCAAAAAAAAAAAAAAAAAAAAAAAAAAAATTTAAGAGGGCCGGGCGCTGTGGCTCAAGCCTGTAATCCTAGCACGTTGGGAGGCCGAGGTGGGTAGATCACGAGGTCAAGAGATCGAGACCATCCTGGTCAACAGGGTGAAACACCGTCTCTACTAAAGAAAATACAAAAAAAAAAAAAAAAAAAAAAAAATTAGCTCGGCATGGTGGTGCGTGCCTGTAATCCCAGCTAATCAGGAGGCTGAGGCAGGAGAATTGCCTGAACCCAGGAGGCGGAAGTTGCGGTGAGCCGAGATTGCGCCATTGCACTCTAGCCTGGGTAACTCGGTCTCAAAAAAAAAAAAAAAAAAAAAAGAATTATATTTGTATTTGAAAAGATCAGTTTAGCTACAGAATTAGGAAATTGGAGGCACCATTGTGTATGTAGGAAAGAGACCTAGGTGGCTTAAACTAGGATGATGATCCTGCCTACAGAGCTGTTTAATGTCCTGATTTTAAATAGTAGAGAAGACTGCTTTGTGTGTGTGCTTGGGGGAAGGGGGGCACAATGATACCTGGAGCCTGGAGCGAGTACCTCTTCTGTCCTTTACACTGTGCGAGTGTCCTTTTTTTGTGTATGCTTTCTTTTCTTCTTCTTTTTTTTTTTTTTTTTTTTTTGAGACAAGAGTTTCGCTCTTGTTGCCCAAGCTGGAGTGCAATGGTACGATCTCTGCTCACTGAAATCTCCACCTCCCCGGTTCAAGAGATTCTCCTGCCTCAGCCTCGGGAGTAGCTGAGATTACAGTCACCATGCCCGGCTAATTTTTTTCTATTTTTAACAGAAATGGGGTTTCACCAGACGGGCGTGATGACTCACGCCTCTAATGCCAGTACTTTGGAAGGTCAAGGTGGGTGGATTACGAGGTCAGAAGATGGAAACCATCTTGGCCAACATGGTGAAACCGCGTCTCCACTAAAAATACAAAAATTATCAGGGTGTGGTGGTGCGCCTGTAGTCCCAGCTACTCTGTAGGCTGAGCAAGGATAATTGCTTGAATCCGGGAGTTAGAGGTTGCAGTTCGCTGAGATTGTGCCACTGCACTCCAGACTGGCGACAGAGCACGACTGTGTCTCAAAGAAAAAAAAAAAAAAAAAAAAAAGGTTCTCACTATGTTATCCAGGCGGGTCTCGAGCTCCTAATCTCAAGTGATCTGCCCACCTCGTCGGCCTCCCTAAGTGCTGGGATTACAGGAGTGAGCTACTGCTCCCCTGCCGTTTTTACAAAACTGTATATTTTCTTTTGATTTTATAATTGTTTCCAGTGATGCTTTGCAGTTTACTATGTGACACTGGGCAAGTTCTTTTTTGTTTTGTTTTGTTTTGTTTTGTTTTGTTTTGTTTTTGTTTTTGTGTTTTTTTTTAAGATAGAGTCTTGCTCTGCTGCCCAGGCTAGAGTGCAGTGGCGAGACCTTGGCTCACTGCAATCTCTGCAAGCCAGGCTCAAGCGATTCTCCTGCCTTAGTGTCCCAGGTAGCTGGGAATACTGACGCCTGCCACTGCACCCAGCTAATTTTTGTATTTTTGGTACAGATGGGGATTCACCATCTTGGCCAGGCTGATCCTACTGACCTCATGATCCAACTGCCTTTGCCTCCCAAAGTCTGGGATTACAGGTATTATATAAACATATGTGTGTGTGTGTGTGTGTGTGTGTGTGTGTGTGTGTATTGACTTTTTTGTGATTTTTTAATTTTTTTAAATTGCATTTTAGGTTTTGGGGTACATGTGAAGCACATGCAAGATTGTAAAGTTTGCTCTTGTCACCCAGGCTGGAGTACAATGGTGTGATTTCAGCACACTAGGACCTCCACCTCCCAGGTTTCAGTGATTCTCCTGACTCAGCCTCCCAAGTACCAGGGACTACAGGCATGCCACCATGCCTGGTTAATTTTAGTATTTTTAGTAGAGACAGGTTTTCACCATATTGTCTAGGCTGGTCTTGAACAGCTGACCTCAGGTAATCCCTCTGCCATGTCCTCGGAAAGTGCTGGGATTACAAGTATAAGCCACCACACCTGGAAATGAAGGATTCTTAAAACATCTTTTTTTTTTTTTTTTTTTTTTTTAGACGGAGTTTCGCTCTTGTTACCCAGGCTGGAGTGCAATGGCGCGATCTCGGATCACCACAACCTCCACTTCCTGGGTTCAAGCAATTCTCCTGCCTCAGCCTCCTGAGTAGCTGGGATTACAGGCACGTGCCACCATGCCCAGCTAATTTTTTGTATTTTTAGTAGAGACGCGGTTTCACCATGTTGATCAGGATGTTCTCGATCTCTCGACCTCGTGATCCACCCGTCTCGGCCTCCCAAAGTGCTGGGATTACAAGCTTGAGCCACCGCGCCTGGCTGTATTAACACACTTCTAAAACTTACGTAATTTATTCATTTATGCTTAAAACCTGAGACAGTATTATTTCCTACTTTCTGAAGAGTGAAACTCAGAAATTAACTTGACCAAGTTGACCAAGTACCTGTAGGTAGCAAAGTGTTAGAGTTGGATGAAAACCCAATTCTGTTAGGAATTGTTAGCTTTCAATTTCTATGTTCCCTGTTTTCACCATTGTAATGTTGGACCAGTAAGTGCATTATTCCCTGTTAAAATATTTGGGAGACATTATTAAGTATGAACAACTGAGCATATCAAATATGAAAGATGTAAGGTGGTTTCACATAGAGAGAAGCATAGGCTGCTCTGGGAGTGTAAGGAAGGAGCGCTGCAACTTAGTGATTATCATGCCAGTGGCTATGCCAATCAGCGTAATGATGGGTAAGCGTGTTCAAATTCTTGTGGACTCGGCTTTTACATCTCTAAGTGAGGATGATAGCTCCTAACTGATGGAGTTATTCCGATGGTTTGGTTGAACCTGTGTCTATATGGAAGATCCTTAGCATAGCACCTGACATATAATAAATTATCCTTGAGGACATGTCACTTGTGCTGAGTCTCTAGTTGCAAAACAGTCCTAGGAAAGAAGTGAGAGTAGGGTAATCTAAGCAGAAAGTGGTTTGTGCAGAAGAGGGAAAGCAAGATACCCATGTTTATTTGTTTTTGTTAAGTACTTTAGGGCACTGTAGCCAGATGAAGATAATGAAATACAGAGGGCTCTGAATGGTGAGCTCAGGGTGAAAAACTTTGCTGTGACTTATGGGGAGTTATTAACAGGTTATAAAGAGGGGAAACATGTAATTTGTTTAAAGAGTGAAGGCCTGAGGTACAAATTAATTGATGTCAACAAGCAATAGGCATGTTGGGAGCAGTGGCTCATGTCTGTAATCCCAGCACTTTAGGAGGCCGAGGCAGGCAGATCACCTGCAGTCCAGAGTTCAAGACCAGCCTGGACAACATGGCGAAAATCCATCTCCACATAATATACAAAAATTAACTGGGTGTGGTGGTGTATACCTGTTGTCCCAGCTACTCAGGAGGCTGAAGCAGGAGAATCACTTGAACCCAGGAGGTAGAGACTGCAATGAACCAAGATCCTGCAACTGGGCAACAGAGCAAGGCTCTACCTCATGAAAAAAAAGAAAAAGAAGAACCAGTAAAGCCATTGGCAAATCTTGAATGTGGGGTAGTCTAGGACATAGGTGGAGGCAGGGAACATTTTTCTAGATTGAAAAAGATTTAAAAGAACTAATAAGCAAATGCAATTCATGGCTCTTGTTTGGTTTCAGATGACAAGAGATCTAGCAGAAAGTTCCTTTGGCCGGCCGGGCACGGTGGCTCATGCCTGTAATCCTAGCACTTTGGGAGGCCGAGGTGGGTGGATCACCTGAGGTCAGGAGTTCAAGACCAGCCTGGCTATATATATATATATATATATATATATATATATATAGAGAGAGAGAGAGAGAGAGAGAGAGAGAGAGACAGAGAGAGAGACAGGGTTTCACCCTTGTTGCCCAGGCTAGAGTGCAATGGCATGATCTTAGCTCACTAAACCTCTGACTCCTAGGTTCAAGTGATTCTCCTGCCTCAGTGTCTTGGGTAGCTGGGATTACAGGCATGTACCACCACACTGGGCTAATTTTGTATTTTTAGTGGAGATGGAGTTTCTCCATGTTAGTCAGGCTGGGTTAGGTAGCTTGCAAGGTTTGATGGAGGAATCTGACTTGCTTAAAATCAGGTACCTGTAGGTGTCTTGAAAGCAAACCAGGAAGTTTTGATCCCTCACTTTTATTTTGAAAGCGTCAGACCTAAAGAAAGTTTGAAAGGGTGGGTATCCTTATACTTATTCCCTGGATTCACCCCATTGTTAACTTTTTGTTACATTCATGTTCTCTCTAATTATGTATGTTTTTTGTTTGTTTGAGACACAGTCTTTCTGTGTCACCCAGGCTGGAGTGCAATGGTGTCATCTCAGCCCACTGCAACCTCCACCTCCCAGGTTCAAGCAATTCTCCTGCCTCAGCCTCCTGGGTAGCTGGAATCACAGGCATGCACCACCACACCTGGCTAACTTTTTATTTTTAGTGGAGACGGGCTATCTCTGTTTGTCAGGCTGATCTCAAACACCCGACCTCAGGTGATCTGCCCACCGTGGCCTTAAAAAGTGCTGGGATTAAAGGTGTGAGCTACCATGCTCGGCTATATATTTTGTTAAATTGTGGAAATTTCTGAAAGTTTCAGATTTCCAGATGGCTTCCTGCTGTGTATTAATATGTATCTCCTAACAATGAAGCCATTTATTTATTTATTTATTTTTTGAGACGGAGCGTCGCTCTTGTTACCCAGGCTGGAGTGCAACGGCGCGATCTCGGCTCACCGCAACCTCCGCCTCCTGGGTTCAGGCAATTCTCCTGCCTCAGCCTCCTGAGTAGCTGGGATTACAGGCACACGCCACCATGCCCAGCTAATTTTTTATATTTTTAGTAGAGACGGGGTTTCACCATGTTGACCAGGATGGTCTCGATCTCTTGATCTCTTGATCCACCCGCCTCAGCCTCCCAAAGTGCTGGGATTACAGGCTTGAGCCACCGCGCCCGGTGAAGCCATTTATTTTTTACTATAATTTTATTGTACCTAATTTAACACTGGTAGAACATTATGTGAGATGGAGTCCATACTAAGATTCTTACATTTATTTCTTCCCAATTCTCTCTTTATCTTTCTTTCCTTCCTTCCTTCTTTCTCTCTTTCTTTCTTTCTTTTCTTTCTTTCTCTTCTTTCTTTCTTTCTTTTTTTTTTTCTTTTTTTTTTGAGACGGAGTTTCGCTCTTGTTACCCAGGCTGGAGTGCAATAGCGCGATCTCGGCTCACCGCAACCTCCGCCTCCTGGGTTCAAGCAATTCTCCTGCCTCAGCCTCCTGAGTAGCTGGGATTACAGGCATGCGCCACCATGCCCAGCTAGTTTTTTGTATTTTTAGTAGAGACGGGGTTTAACCGTGTTCACCAGGATGGTCTCGATCTCTTGACCTCGTGATCCACCCGCCTCGGCCTCCCAAAGTGCTGGGATTACAGGCTTGAGCCACCGCGCCCGGCCTCTTTCTTTTTTTTAATATATGGTTTCACTCCAGTGCCCAGGGTTTAGTGTTGTCCTACAAACTCGGGTAACTGCAACATGTATCTCCCAGGGTCCAGCGAAGTGATTCTCCTGCCTCAGCCTCTCAGGCAGCTGGGATTACATGCACATGCCACCTTGCCCAGCTAATGTTTTGTATTTTTAGTAGAGATGGAGTTTCACCATGTTGATCAAGCTGGTCTTGAACCCCTGGCTGCAAGGGAGTCATACATCTTGGCCCCTCAGTGTTGTGATTCCAGGTGTTAGCCACCATACCTGGCCTATTTCCAGCATTTTTTTAGTTCTTTGTTGCTGTTGCTGTTAAATTTCAAGATTTCAGATCCAATCAGATATCACATGTTGTATTTTTCACGTTTCTTTCCTCTCCTTAAATCTGGAAATCTTTTTTTATGATTGTTTTTCCTATAATTGACAGTTTTGTAGAATACATACCAGTTGTCTAGTAGGATTGCTCCACAATCTGAATTAATTTTCTCATGGTTAGCTTGAAAGTCAATATTTTTGGAAAGAATATGATATGAGCAATGCTGTAAAGTTGCCATTGCATTCTACCAAGAAGCACGTAAGTTTGTTCCACATTTTTAACAGTGTGTGTGTGTGTGTGTGTGTGTGTGTGTGTGTAAAATGTATGATGCGAATCTCTGCACTATTAATATCTTGTTTTTCCAAGAACATCCACCCAGTGATTTCAGCATTCTTTGATGATTCCTGTGTGAATGTTTAATACATTTGTGATTATGTAATCAGATTTGTAATGTTTTGTCTTTTCTCACTCATAGGGAGGATTCCTTATCTTAGACCTGAGTCTACTTTCTTGAGGAAAACTTGACTTTATTTCATTAAGAGGGAAGAGCAGCAACCCAGCTAATACGTTGAAATGTGCAATAGGCCGCAGGCTGTGAAGTATTCATGGCCGTAGACTCTGAAGCTAAGGAGCTGAGAAGTTTCTAGAAGCTGCCATCTACATGCCAAAGCAGTAAAAGTGAAAGCCAATTCAAATTTCAAGGTCTGGGGGAAGATATGTACTGCTTACTGGGACTTAAGTCTAAAGAGCTAGGCCTTATTAAAATAATTACTTTACCTACCATCTTTGTTCAGGGCTCAATGGCTGACCTTCAAGCAGTGGCTAGCTGTCCCATCTGTCTGGATTACTTGAAAGACCCAGTGACCATCAGTTGTGGGCATAACTTCTGTCTCTCCTGCATCATTATATCCTGGAAGGATCTAGATGATAGTTTCCCCTGCCCTTTTTGCCACTTTTGCTGTCCCGAAAGGAAATTGACAAGCAATCCTCAACTGGGTCGTTTGACTGAAATTGCTAAGCAACTCCAGATAAGAAGCAAGAGAAAGCGGCAGGAAGAGAAGCATGTATGTAAGAAGCATAATCAGGTTTTGACCTTTTTCTGTCGGGAAGACCTAGAGCTTTTATGTCCAAGGTGCAGTTTCTCCACTGATCACCAGCTTCACTGTGTTCGGCCCAGAAAGAAGGCTGCCTCCCATCACAGGAAAAAATTGGAGGAATACAATGCTGCATGGAAGGAGAGAGTGGAACTAACTGAAAAAATCATAACTGTACAAACCAGAAAATCGTTAGAACTGAAGAAAAAGGTAAAACATAAGGAAGAAGAAGTCAGGTCTGAATTTGAGCAACTTAGGTTATTTCTCCAAAAGGAGCAAGAGACTGTTCTTGGGCAATTACAAGCTGAAGAGACGGATATTTTAGCACAACTAAATGAAAGCCTAAGAAAATTCTCAGATCATACCTCCTCATTAAAATATCTACTAAAGGAGATACAGAGCACATATGTAAAGCCAGGACTGGAATTACTGGCAAATGTTAAGGATATCTATCACAGGTACAAAAATTTCAAATTCCTTGAACCTTTTTCATTCAGATTAAAAGAATACGGTTACCGTCTGCCTCCACAATATTCTGGCCTATAGAAAATTATCAAGCGATTTCAAGTAGATGTAATTCTAGATCCTGAAACAGCACATCATAAACTTGTAGTCTCAGCAGATAGGAAAACTGTGCGCTATGGAAATACAGTGCAAAACTTACCTTCAAACCCAAGAAGATTTTATCGCCTCCCAGCTGTTGTGGGTTCTAAGGGCTATAGTAGTGGCCGGCAGTACTGGGAAGTAGAAGTGAAAGACAAGCCTGAATGGATCCTTGGTGTCTGTGATGACTCTCTTCCCAGAAGGAGGAAGCGCTCACCAACATTAGTACAGAATGGATTGTGGGGAATTCGGCGATCTGGTTGGGATAATTATATTGTATTGGGTCATGAGGAAATTAATCCGCTGCCAAAAGTAGCACCTAGTAAGATTGGCATTTTTTTAGACTATGAAATGAGTGAGATTTCCTTTTATAATGTGAATGATAGCTCTGTACTGTATACTTTTAATGATGATTTTACAGGGCCACTTTGGCCTTATTTTTATACTGGAATGGACTCAAAACCTCTTAAAATTTCTAGAGTAACAGATTGTGAATAAATAGCTATTTGAAAACTGTCATTTCTTTTACACCTAGCAAACATGATAGAGCCAGTGAATCTAGTTTTGCTAATTCTGTATTTTCTGCTATTTTTCCCACCAAAGAAACCGCAGAATTGTTTATATGTCAGTTTCAGCACTAAAAAAATGTGATGATAGGACCTACTTAATAACAAATTATGGGTCAAAGACAAACTACTTTAGAAATCCTGAAATAAAATACTAAAAATATATACTAAAGAAATGTATTATGTAAAAAAAAAAAATACTCCAGTTATTGCCAATAGAAGCCCTATAATGTTTCTTCAGTATTGCTTATTTTTTTTCCTTTAAGAATGATTAAGTCTTTATTAATGATTGTGTCGTCCAGGCTGTAGTGCAATGGCGCAATCTCAGCTCACTGCAACCTCTGCCTCCTGGGTTCCAGCGAGTCTCCTGTCTCAGCCTCCTGAGTAGCTGGGATTACAGGCACGCACCACCACACCTGGCTAATTTTTGTATTTTTAGTAGAGTTGGGGTTTCACCATGTTGATCAGGCTGGTCTTCAACTCCTGACATTGTGATATGCCTGCCTCAGCCTCCCAAAGTGCTGGGATTAGAGGTGTGAGCCACTGCACCTGACCAACTTTTTTTTTATAATTTTTTTTTTTTTTTTTTTGAGATGGAGTTTTGCTCTTGTTACCCAGGCTGCAGTGCAATGGCGCAATCTCGGCTCACCGCAACCTCCGCCTCCTGGGTTCAGGCAATTCTCCTGCTTCAGCCTCCTGAGTAGCTGGGATTACAGGCATGCGCCACCATGCCCAGCTGATTTTTTGTATTTTTAGTAGAGATGGGGTTTCACCATGTTGACCACGTTGGTCTCGATCTCTTGACTTTGTGATACACCCTCCTCAGCCTCCCAAAGTGCTGGGATTACAGGCTTTAGCCACTGCGCCTGGCTAATTAATTTTTTTTTTAATTTCTATTTTGCCCAGGCTGGTCTTGAACGTGTGACCTCAAGCATTTCTCATGCCTTAGCCTCCTAAAGCACTGGGATTACCAGCATGAACCTCAATGCCCAATGCCACTTTTCCCTTTCATCTGTCTACCTCAATATTTCTAAATACCTATTTTTTATTCAGTATGTCTTTGTCAGGACTACCTTAGTTTTCTAGAAAATGAAATGGTAGCTCATGCCCTTAATCCTAGCACTTGGGAGGGTGAAGTGGGCGGATCACCTGAGATCAGGAGGTTGAAACCAGACTGGCCAAAATGGTAAAACCCCATCTCTACTAAAAATACAAACACATTAGCCGTGCATGGTGGCACATGCCTGTGATTCCAGCTATTCATTGGGCTGAGGCAGGAGAATTGCTTGAACCCGGAAGGCAGAGATTGCAGTGAGCTGAATTGTGCCATGATTTGCAATACAGCCTGGGAAACGAGTGAAACTCCGTCTGAAAAAGAAATAAGAGATGGCACTCTTACATCCTCCTCTGCCACACACACACTTACTTACTGTACACACACAATCAGTAGTGAATTATTAATTCCCATATATATTCACAGTAGATATGCTGCTATTTATGTAGAAATACTTTAAATATGTAGGATTGAAAGGATACTAAATATTTTCAGAACAACCTTTACTCATTTCATTAAATAACTATGTTATTCCTCACCACAAAATGTGCGTGCGTGTGTGTGTGTGTGTGTGTGTGTGTGTGTGTGTGTATGTACTTGATAATTTAATATTTGTTTCTAGGTCTCATAATGCTTCAAATCCCCTCTCTTAAATATTTCCAATCGATAATGTTTTCACAGCAACTTCATTATGGAAACCAATTTCTTTTCAATTTATTATGCAGTTGTAAATGTCATAAGAACTAATTTTACTTATTTCAAAAACAGAGGATATGGCCAGGTGTGGTGATTCATACCGGTAATTCCAGCACTTCAGGAGGTCAACAAGGCAGAATCACTTGGGCACAGGAGTTCCAGATCTGCCTGGGCAATATAGTGAGATTCTGTCTCTATTAAAAATAAAATAAATATTAACTATTAACTATAATATGTTAAAGTAGATGCTCGCTCTCACCCTAGGTTGGTGGAGAAGCAGGACTTTCCGTGTTTTGTTGCCTTGGGTTCAGCCAGGGTTTAAACAGAAAAGCACATTCAAATATGGTGATTTCAGTATCATTTAATAAAGGGACTATGTGCAAAACGAGGCAGACTTTAAGGTAACTCACTGTGGAGCTAAGGTTCCCTCTGAGACCCTGTTCCTATAAGGGGCCTTTTCCAGCCCCAACCCCTATGGCATTACTACTGATTTAAACAGCATCCACTGGGTCAGGAGCAGTGGCTTATGCCTGTCATCCCAGCACTTTGGGAGGTTGAGATGGGTGGACCACGTGAGGTCAGAAATTCGAGACCAGACTAGCCAACATGGTGAAACCCATTCTCTACTAAAAATACAAAAATTAGCCAGCCACCACGGTCAGTCACCTGTAATCACAGCTACTCAGGAGGCCGAGGATGGAGAATCACTTGAACCTGGGAGGCAGAGGTTGAAGTGAGCCGAGATTGCACCTTTGCACTCCACCCTGGGTGACGAGAGTGAAACTCTGTCTCAAAAAAAAATTGAAGACATAGATGGAGATGGGGCATTCTGGGAACCTGGTGAAAAAGAATGTGGCTCTGAACCTCAGACATGTTGCTCAACAATTCACAGTCCAGATGGGTGACTCATGCCTGTAATCTCAACACTTTGGCTGTATAATAAAGAAAATAAAGATTTTAAATTTTAGAAAAAGAAACATTCACAGCCTGTTTTCCTGTTTGCATAGTGGGGATAATAATTGCCATTTCAAGGGGTGGTCATAATCTAATAAGTGTTTGCATAAAGCACGTATCTTAGCGTCCATCATGTGGAAAAGTAAGAGCAGCTGGCAGTAGCAGGCCAAGCACCTAACAAGTTAGTCCACATTACATACTGTAACGTAAGAACCTTATTCCCACTTTGTAGGTAATAAACCCAACATCGCATATATAGCAAAAGGAACAACTGAGACTCCTACCCAATCAGGCTGTTAAGAATATTTCCAGTCACTTTTTTGTACTCAATTATTTGTGATCACTCTTATCTAAGAAAATAAGGAGGTAGCAGTTTTCAGAATCCAATTCCAGAATCATAATACATGGTTGAATGTTTAAAATTGGGTCCTAAAAATTTCATCCAGAATTTTGAATGTTTATTTATTTGCTTATGTATGTATTTATTTATTGAGACCGAGTCTTGCTCTGCGCCCATGTTGTAGTGCAGTGGTGCCATCTCGGCTCACCGCTTCCTCCACAGGAGGATCATGAGGTCCAAAAACGGAGAACATCCAGGCCAATATGGTGAAATACCATCTCTACTGAAAATAAAAATATTAGCTGGGCACAGTAGCACATGCCTATAGTCCCAGCTACTCGGAGGCTGATGAAGGAAAATTGCCTGAATCCAGGAGGTGGAGGTTGCGGTTAGCGAAGATCATGCCATTGCATTCCGGCCTTGCAACAGAGCAAGACTCCGTCTCAACAAATAAATAAATAAGAATAGGTATTTCCGCCAGCAGTCTGTCTTCCATGTCTGAGCCTGTGGATGCGGAAAACTCTGGAATGAGTTTGGGAATCCAGAAAACAAAGGCAAGGACTGACTCTGGAAGCACAGCCTTCAAGGAACAAAAAAATTAAAACTGGCTGAGAAGGAAAAGGTCAACGCTAGCCAACAAATATTACCAATATTTAATTAACCCAGAACCTAATCACTGATTAAGTTAGAGGAGTTTCTTTTTTTTTTTTTGAGACGGAGTTTCGCTCTTGTTACCCAGGCTGGAGTGCAATGGCACGATCTCGGCTCACCGCAACCCCCGCCTCCTGGGTTCAGGCAATTCTCCTGCCTCAGCCTCCTCAGTAGCTGGGATTACAGGCACGAGCCACCATGCCCAGCTAATTTTTTGTATTTTTAGTAGAGACGGGGTTTCACTATGTTGACCAGGATGGTCTCGATCTCTCGACCTCGTGATCCACCCGCCTCGGCCTCCCAAAGTGCTGGGATTACAGGCTGAGCCACCACGCCCGGCCAAGTTAGAGGAGTTTCAACGGACCAGTGAGAGACAGATAAATCCAATCTTCCACTTTTAATGTCCTCCTGTTCTCCCCACCCACCCCACGTTCCAGGCTTAAAATGCAATCAGAGAAGAAGGTGGAAAATGTCCATCGGAGCATGTCATTGGCCAAAGGCTAATTTCATCCGCATTCTGTCCAATAAGGAAACAGAAAGAAAACTCTCCACAGGTTTATAAGCCCTGAAGGCGCCAGATTCAGAACTCTCAGGTGAACAGAGAGGCTGTGCTGTGTTGCCTGTTCTGACCTGGACCAAGAAGGACACGACTGACCTGCGAAGACAGGAGCAGCCATTCTTAGTCGGCAGTGGTGCTGAGGGAACCACCCCACCCATCTGGACATTTAAAGGCAGCTCCGGAGCGCTCACAGAGCCTGGACCCAAGTGGAGATTTGGCGTCAGGAGAGCACCCCTCGAACAACAAGTGCAGGTGAGCAGGGACTCAGGGAAGGAGCAGACACCTTGGGTGGGCTTAGGGTTTGGGAGAGACGTCGGAGGCTCAGGCTGCAAATGGAGTGACACTGGGAGGACTTCCCATCACAGTCTATGAGGATGAAAATTGGAGAACTCCCCTAACTGGGGTGGGAAAGGACGCTGCATTGAGGAAGTGCTTAGGAAATTTCCTTTGCAGACACCTGGCCAGTGGAGCGGATAATATAGGTGAGGTCGGAGGAGAATACAGTAGTTGGCAGTGAGGGGGAAGGGCCAGCTGTGCTTCTGATCAGTGACCCCAAATATGAGAACCGGAAACCAAAATGCCTGGCCTTGTTCTTGCCACTAATAGATTTCAACTGAACTTGAGAGATTTGTGTGGCCCCAGAGGAGTCAGACCTGAAAGTCAGATGAAATGGGATTAAAAAGACTGTGGAGGGCAGGGCGCTGTGGCTCACGCCTGTAATCCCAGCACTTTGGGAGGCCGAGGCGGGTGGATGATGAGGTCGAGAGATCGAGACCAGCCTGGTCAACAGGGTGAAACCCCGTCTCTACTAAAAATACAAAAAATTAGCTGGGCATGGTGGTGCCTGCCTGCAGCCCCAGCTACTCAGGAGGCTGAGGCAGGAGAATTGCTTGAACTCAGGTGGCGGAGGATGCGGTGAGCCGAGATTGTGCCATTGCACTCCAGCCTGGGTAACAAGAGTGAAACTCTGTCTCAAAAAACAAAAACAAAACAAAACAAAACAAAACAAAAAGAAGAAGACGACTGTGGAGAGACTTTTGTGAAGGATGAAGAAGGGAGAGGAAGACACAGGGCATTTATTTATTTATTTATTTATTTATTTATTTTGCGATAGAGTCTCACTTTGCTGCTTTGCTGAGTACAGTGGCACAGTCTCAGCTCACTGCAGCCTCCCTCTCTTGGGCTTAAGCGATTCTCCTGCCTCAGCCTCCCAAATAGCTGGGACTATAGGCTCCCACCACAACACCCAGCTAACTTCTGTATTTTATTTATTTATTTATTTATTTTTAAAGAAGAGGAAGAAAGACAAAGAGGAAGAGGGAGAGAGAATGGGGGTATTGCTTTGTTGCCCGGGCTAGAATGCAGTCTAAATATGGGTATGCCTATCATTGTCCTTAATAATGGAGACATGAAAGAAAATGAGGGAAGAGAGTAACAAACAAGAAGCCAACCAACATTTCGTTTAAACTTCTAAGTTGATATGATGTGGTACTGATAAGAGTGTATATTTTGTGTAAAGTGGAGAGTTCTATAAATGTTAATTACGTTTACTTGTTCCAGATCTGAGTTCCAGTCCTGGATATCATTGTTAATTTTCTGTCTCATTGATCTGTGTAATATTAATGTTGAAGTCTCCCACTATTATTGTGTGGGAGTCTAAATCTCTTTATAAGTCTTGTATGTCTGGGTATTCCTGTATTGTGTGCGTGTATATTTAGGACCTTTAACTCTTCTTGTTGTTGCATTGATTCTTTTATCATTATATAATGTCCCTCTTTGCTTCTTTTGATCTTTGTTGCTTTAAATACTATTTTATCAGAGGCAAAAATGGTAACTTCTGCTTTTTATTTATTTGTTTTTGCTCTCTGGTTGGTTGGTAAGTCTCTCTCCATCCCTTGTTTTGAGTCTTTGTGTATCCTTGAATGTGAGATGGGTCTGGATGCAGCATACAGTTTTAGTTTTTTGTCCAAATTGCCTGTCTTTGAATTGAGGAATTTAGTCAATTTAAATTTAGAATTAATAATGATATATGTGCGTTTAATACTGTCATTTAATATTAGCTGGCTATTTTGCCCATTAGTTGATGTAAATTCTTCATTATATTAATGTTCTTTACTTTTTGGTATTTTTTAGAAAGGCTGATACTGTTTGTTCCTTTCTATGTGTAGTGGTTCTTTCAGAAGCTCTTGTAAAGCAGGCCTGGTGGTGATGAATCCTCTGAGTGCTTGCTTGTTCACAAAAAACTTTATTTTTCCTTCACTTATGAAGCTTAGTTTGGCTGGATGTGAATTTCTTGGTTGAAAGTTCTATTCTTTAAGGATGTTGAATATTGGTCCCCACTCTCTTCTGGCTTGTAGGGTTTCTGCTGAGAGATCTGCTGTAAGTCTGATAGGCTTCCCTTTGTGGGTAACCTGACCTTTCTCTGGCTGCCCTTAGTATTTTCTCCTTCATTTCAACCCTGGTGAATCTGACGATTATGTGCCTTGGAGTTGCTCTTCTTGAGGACTATCTTTGCGGTGTTCTCTGTATTACCTGGAGTTGAATATTATCCTGCCTTACTAGGCTGGGAAAATTTTCCTGAATAATATCCTGAAGCATATTATCCAGCTTGGATTCATTCTCTTCGTCACATTCAGGTACACCTATCAAGCGTAGATTAGGTCTTTTCACATAGTCCCATATTTCTTGGAGACTTTGCTCATTCCTTTTTATCCTTTATTCTCTAATCTTGTCTTCTTGTTTTATTTCATTGAGTTGGTCTTCGACCTCTGATATCCTTTCTTCTGCTTGATCAATTC
The DNA here is from genome assembly GCF_048565385.1 of Saimiri boliviensis. NCBI lineage: Eukaryota > Metazoa > Chordata > Mammalia > Primates > Cebidae > Saimiri > Saimiri boliviensis. The sequence continues at coordinate 124,656,694 of NC_133451.1, forward strand.
GGCTGTTAAAACTTGTGCATACTTCACATAGTTCTCGTATTGTGTTTTTCAGTTCCATCAATTCACTTATTTTCCTCTCTAAATTTTGTAATCTTGTTGACATTTTGTCAAACCTTTTTTCAAAGTTCTTAGTTTCTTTAGCTTGTGTTAGAACAAGTTCTTTTAATTCACAGAAGTTTCTTATTATCCACGTTTTGAAGCCTGCTTCTGTAATTGGAACACACACGTTCTCCATCAAGCCTTGTTCCGTTGCTGATGAGGAACTACGATCCCCCGCTGAGGAAGAGGCGTTTTGATATTGGGTATTCTCAGCCTGTTTTGACTGTTTTCTTCCCTTCGTTGTAGATTTATCCATCTGTGGTCTTTATAATTACCGTCTTTGTAATTGGGTTTCTGAGTGGACGTCCAACTTATTGATTCTCAGCGCCAAAATCTGAGCAACCCACTGCGCCGACCAAATCAGCGGCGTTAAGAATGATGGTGCTTTTCTGACTCTGCACCAAGAACCGAAGCTCCGAGGCGCCGGCAAAACCGCCTCGCCGGTCACAAGAGTCGCGCTGGCGACCCGTGGGGCTCCTCCGCTGGGAATCTCCTGGTGGGTGAGCAACAAGAATTCATGTGAAGGTGTGGCGTCCTCTCGTTCTTTGCGTTTTCAGTGGGAGCTACAATCCCGAGCTGCTAGTGATCAGCCATCTTGGATCTCTCTCTGTATTTTTAATAGACCGTCTGTTTCCCCATGTTGACCAAGGTGGTCTCGAACTCTTGACCTTGTGTTCTGCCCGCATCTACCTCTGAAAGTGTTGGAATTACAGGAGAGAGCCACTGCACCTGGCTACAATTTATTTATTTTTGTTTATTTATTTATTTTTTATTGAGATAGAGTTTCATTCTTGTTGCCCGGGCTGGAACACAATAGCACTCTCTCAGCTCATTACAACCCCTGCTCCCTGGATTTAAGTGATCCTCCTGCCTCAGACTTCCAAGTAGCTGGGATTACAGGTGCCTGCCACCACTCCTGGTGAAGTTTTGTTTTTTTTTTTTTTTTTTTTTTTTTTTTTGAGATGGAGTTTCGCTCTTGTTACCCAGGCTGGAGGGCAATGGCGCGATCTCAGCTCACTGCAACCTCCGCCTCCTGGGTTCAGGTAATTCTCCTGCCTCAGCCTCCTGAGTAGCTGGGATTACAGGCATGCCCCACCATGCCCAGCTAATTTTTTGTATTTTTTTTAGTAGAGACAGGGTTTTACCATGTTGGCCAGGATGGTCTCGATCTCTTTGACCTCGTGATCCACCCGCCTCGGCCTCCCAAAGTGCTGGGATTACAGGCTTGAGCCACCGCGCCCAGCAAAGTTTTGTATTTTTAGTAGAGAGTGGGTTTCACCATGTTGACCAGGCTGGTCTCAAACTTCTGACCTCAGGTGATCTGCCTACCTCTGCTTGCCAGTGTGATAGGATTACAGGGGTGAGCCACCATGCTCAACTCACAAGGGATTTTACAGCTTTGAGATGTAGCAGAAGTGGAAGATGGGCTTCAAAAAAGAGTAAGGGAGAAGCTGGTCTAGCTTGGAGACAGTGACACAGAGACAAGAAAGCTCAGCTCTTCATTTAATTTTCTTTTATCTAAGACACAATCTTGCTCTGTTGCCTAGGCTCCAGTTTGTTGGTACACTAAACATCACTGCAACCTCAGTCTCACAGGCTCAATTTATCCTCTTATCTGAGCCGCCCTAGGAGTTTGGACTGCAGGTATGGGCCACTAGGCCTGGCTCACTTTTGTATTTTTTTCATAGAACTCGGTGTGGTCATGTTGTCCAGACTGTCAGCCTTTTCAATAATGTTTTCTACTGGAGAACATCTAAAGTGTATAATGTCGTAGCAAAATTACCACAACAAACACTGCGTATCCACTAAAAATTGATATCCCAATTTCTATACTTTGCAATGCTGCGTGGCAAACCCAGGATCACATGTAATCTTAAGGGTAAATATTGCACTATGAATGTCTAAAATATAGAGCCTGTTTTAAATATTAAGATTGTAATAGCCTTATCAGAAATCGTAACTAAAGAATACATATGAGATTTCCTCTATCTCAATAGATTTTATTGTTAGAGGGGTTTATACAGAAATAATAAAAATTATTTAGGCATTTGTTTTCATGGATATACATGTTCTTCATTGCCTTAATAGATCTTCTTTTTTCTCCTTTTGTTGAAGACAGCTGCCTTCTGTTCTGTTGAAAGTCCCACACTCTGGAGTATTTTACGTGGTCATTAGTTTCCGCTGTCTCTTGGAACTGTGGCTTTTTCTGAGAAAGACCACGAGAGAGTCCAGCTTGAATCTGAGTAAAGGAGGATCTGGTGTCAAGAGATCAGCCGGTGCCCTGGGCCCTCCCTCCCGTGGGAGCTGCTTCTAGAGCCAAAGGGAAAGAAACAGACTCAGGCCTGTGAAGTGCTTGCGGGAGAGAACTCAGGAGGCGCCAGCTTCTCACCTTCCCTCCTTCCCGGAGGATCACACCTTCTGAAGGGAGTCTCCCCACGCAGATCCCTCCCTGCACCATGGCCTTCCAAGGGATCCTTGCTGAGCTCCAAGCAGACGCCAGCTGCCCCATCTGCCTGGGTTACCTCAAGGACCCAGTCACCACTCATTGTGGGCACAACTTCTGCCGCTCCTGCATCCACCAGCGCTGGGAAGACCTACGGGACATCTTCCCCTGCCCCGTGTGCCTCCACCACTGCCCCGAAGGGACCCTCCGGAGAAACACCCAATTTGGCCGCATGACTGATGCGGTTCAGCAGCTTCCCGACATGAGGAGGAAGAGCAAACGGCAGGAGGAGGAGCCCCTGTGTGGGAAGCACTGCCAGCGTCTGTCCCTGTTCTGTGAGAAGGACCTGGAGCTGTTGTGTCCCCAGTGCAGGGTCTCCTCTGACCACCAGCACCACCCCCTGCTGCCCATTGAGCAAGCAGCAGCCAAATACAGGAGAAGGCTCAAAAGCTACATTCAGCCACTAAAGGAGGAAATTGAAGACGCCAAGATGCGACATGAAGCGACGATTTTGAAATATTTGAATGAGAAAAGAAAAATAGAAATAAGGAGGAAGGAATTACACTCTGAATTTGAAGAAATTAAGGTTTCCTTGGTAAAGGAACTGTCTGCAATTTGTGACTCTTTATTTGTTGAAAAGAGTTATCCTTTGTCTTAACCATGAGAATCACTGGTTTCCCTAAATGTTCCAAGATGAGAGCACACACTGGAATGATATATACAGAGAAAATAAACAGATACAGTAAGTAATGTGCAATTAAATTCAGTCTTTTGCATTTTTAATAGCTTCACAAAACGGGATTCAATGGATGTTCCTGACCCCAGTGAAAAAAGATAATATGACTAAATATTAGTTAAAATAGGATATTCAAATATTGAAACCCATGATGCAAGACCTAGGAGTGATTATCCCACTGTTTCTGGATTCAGCTGCAATTTTCTCTGCTCTTCTATTTTGAAAGAAGTATGACATCTCAGAATGAATTGATGCCAGCTTTAATGGGGTGATCTCTCGCAATGTTACTGACGTGGCTTACTCCATCCAGTCAGCAAATGGTAAATATCAGGCTACTACAGATTTGGCTAGGTTTTTTCAGGCTTATTTCAACAGCTTCCTGGCCATGCTTTCCCTTTACCTCAAAGGAATTTTATGCACCTCAACCCACCAACCGTGGGCACCTCGGCAGTCTTGCCTTTGCACACAAACTTTGCAGGGAAGATCTCAACTTCCTTCAATGTCTTCCAGAACTGCAGGTATGATTTACGCTGATGACATTCTCCTCCGTGGTAATCCATTTGAAACACTCATTCAGGCAGGCCACGAAAATACTCACAAAGTAGTTTGCACAAAGGGAATGGGTCATTACCCCTACACGGTGCAAGTCCCTTATTTGATTAAATGACTGAAAATTATTTTTTAAATGAAAGCCACTCCATCTCTGACACTGTGGGGAAACCGCTATTAAACCTCTCAATGCCCGCAATGTAAAAGTAAGCCAAAACCTTTAACCCTTTTGGATTTTGGAGGAAACACATTGATCATTTATAAATTTGGCTTAAGGTCACTTACGCTGTTAGTTCCAAATCCACCCATCTTCAGTGGTGCCCCCTCCACAAAAGGCTCACGGGCTATAACTTGCAGTACATCAGGCTCTCACAGGCACTGACCCTGTGACTGTCCATACTCAGTTGCCCAGCATGCCTTGGATTCTAGAAGCAGCACCCCGCTAGCTCAGCACAGGTGTAGGAGGAATCCTTGTGACATCATGGAGCCAGATGCAGGCCCTCTGCTGTATTTGTTCTGCAGGAATGTGTAGCCTGCCTGTCTCGTTCTTAGTCTCTGTTTTATGTCACAGGTTTAGGAGATCACTGCCCTCTTAGCCCGTCAGCTACCGAGAGAACCTCCTTCCTACCCCCTACCCCAGGATCAAATGAGAAACAGCAGAGGAAGGCTATACACTGTAAGGATGACATAACCATTGTCATGTGTGATGAGCTCAGTAGGGATTTACGAGTTTTTATTAACTAATCAGGACATCCGTAATAAGCAACAGGACTCCAGGGTCAGTCAAAGGATGAAACTTCTCAGAACTGGAGCCCCTGACCAACACTGCCCAATATGCACAGTTTTACTAACTATGGGGCCATGACCTCAGTTACCTGCTTCAGAGTGAATACTTCTTGCCTCACAAATATCCAAAATCTAACTCAAAGTCATTTATATCTTCATATACACTAAGGCCACAATACAAAGCTGCAGCAGAATTTGGAATTCGTTTGTAGTTCCAGCCATTATTGAGAGGGACCAAGGACTCGTTTCACTTCACAGAACACGCAATGCTGGGTTCCTAAAGAAGGCATTCAATGGAGCTATACTTCCCTTACTAGATTAAGCTGTCGGCTTCATTGAGCACCATAAAGGCTTACTCAAACAAGTTCAAATTTCAGAAAATAAAACATGGTGCATCTAATTAACTGTTAATCATTGGGGTGGGGAGGATCAAAAAACATAGTTGAAATCTGTTTGTATAGTTTTTCACACTTGATAACTTTTAATCCTCACTCCTTCATTCTTTTCCTTGGCCTCACATCGGGGCAATCTGCTGAGAAAGCCCAGGTACTCCCTCCTGCAGTGCAGGACAGATATTCAAACCACACAATGTCATCCTGAGCAAGTGATCCTTCACCCTGACCAGATCTTAACCTCAAGAAAACATCCAGCCTGTCTTCTTTCTCTGCTCTCATAGCCCATTTCTACATCACATACAGGCCTCTGTGCTCTCTTGCAACACCCCGGCATGTGAGAAACACACCTGTCTCTATCATTCTAGTGTGTGTATGGGTGTGCGGCATCATTAGGCTTTATATCTGGACTAAATTTGATCAGTGTTCAACTTTTCCCATGCAGGATTGACACAATAATTCATAGGATGCTATATAATCTCAGTTTAATTTTTGAGATATTATGGAAAAGTCCCAACATGCACAAAGAGAGCCATAATTGTGTAATAGATTCCTGTAACCCCCATAGATCCATTACACAGTTTCAATAATTATTATGGTCAATTTTATTTTATCAAGATCATGCTCTTTCTACTTTCCCCAAATCATTTTAAGGCAGTAATCATACATCTTATCATTGTTTCTATATCTTAAACTAAATCACTAAAGGAACCATTTAAAAGTATACATACAGGGTAATTATCACCTTAAATAGATAAATATAGGTCCATTCCCTCTCTGGGTTGTCCATCTCCTGGCACTTCAAAGTGTTCACGAATCTCCACTCCTGCTATGACATTCTTCAAGAGTTTGTATAAAGTTTATTTTCCAGGTGCTCCCACCATTCTGCTGCAAGTACTAATCACTTGGTCTTCTGCTGAGCAGCCCTATCCTCAGGCTACCCCAGGGCCCCAACTCAACCCACCTCATTAACATACATCCAGTGGATCCAAAGGGGCTCATTATGAATAACAAAAGACTGGCTGGGAGCCATGGCTGCCATCCCAGCACTTTGGGAGGTCAAAGAAGGAGAATAAAACCAGGAGTTTCAAACAAGCCTGGACTCTATAGTGAGACACAAGACACCATTTCTACAAAAAGAATAATTTAAAAAATTAACTGGGCCTGGTGACGTGTGTCTGCAGTCCTAGATATTTGGAAGGCTGAGGCTGGAGGATCTCTTGAGCCCAGGACTTCCAGGTTACAGAGAATCATGATTGTACCATTGTACTACAGGGTGACAGAGCAACATCCTGTGCCCCCCACCAAAAAAAATGTTAAAACCCAGCATTTGCCCTCATGCTCCACTCAGTGCATGATGGGTTACTGCTGCAGCTCTCACCCCATCATGACCAATCCTCAGGTCCGTATCGCTGTCCCCTTCACCAAAGCGGACCCTGGAAGATCAATCAGAGAACAAGATACAATTGTCCTCTGAGACCTGTCACTTCCCTTACGCTGACTGTATAAAGAAAGAAAACTCCCTGCAGGGTGTAAGAGTGAATTGTTCTGAGGTCATCGTATTGGTGAACAAGAAGTGGGAACCACATATATACATATATATGCGCATATATATGTATATGTACACACACGTTTATATGTATATATATGGTTCACTCTTTACTGTGACATCTTACACGAAAAAGTTCTTTTGTATGTTGTGTGAGAATCACAGATTTGGACTTCTCATAAGGGGGTTCACACTGGTTTTGCCCTAATTACATCGAAATATGTCTGAGGTGTTCTGCATAATCAGCCTATCTACCATTAAACAGTCAACAGAAGTACGAGAAACACAAACCATTCTTGGAATATCTTGAGTTCTGTGCCACATCAAATTCTATATTTTAAAAAATGTTTTCCAGGCTGAACTCCAGGGCTCAAGACTGTCATCCCAGCAGTGTGGGAGGTCCAGGCAGGAAGATTGCTTGAGGTCCGGAGATTGAGGCTGCGGTGAGCTATGATCTTGCCACTGCACTCCAGCCTGGGTCACAGAGTGAGACTCAGTCTCAAAGAAAAAAAAAAAAAGTTTTCCAGAAGATATGTCTTTATTGGTGTTTATCTTTTATTTTTTTCCAAGTGCACATTTATTTATTTCAAAGATTGTTTGTGTTCCAGCTTCATCTTCTCCAAAGGAACCCACCCAGCCTGTGCACAGGTGAGGTGCGGAGCTGTCTTAGGTGTCTAAAGTGCTACTGAGGAATACAATCATTGGCATGAAAGTTCATCACTGCACTCCAGTGTCAGGCCAAACCTTTCTGCAGACCTGGAAAGCTTGCCATTTCCTTCTTTTTAAAATGCAGTTTTGACATAACATTGTTAGAGTAAACAACAAACCAGAAGCCTAATGATGAGTGTTGGCATTACTGCCCAGCTGCTCGCTGAGGGAACAGGGCAGTGGACTGTGTTTCGAATGCAGACAGTCATGGGCCCAAGGTAACCTGAGTTTGCCCTGCAGGATTCCGCAGAGGCCTTGCCCTGTGCAGGATGCTTTGGTCATCGTGTCTGGGTCCGTTCGGGGCAGTGGGGAGAGGGCCTGGCAGCAGGGTTTATGCCAGTCCAGAGGTCTGTTTCCATCTGACAGAGAGAAATGTCCTGATTTCCACCATCCACCAATTTGTACTTGGAAGTTTCCAGATTAAGAGTCGTGAGACTATTTACCCAGCAAACACCCACCTTTGGTGGCCAGCAATGTAAATTGATCTTTCTCTCTCTGCCCAAAGAAACTTTGCAACTCTCATCTATAGATGTGGCAAGCAAAACCCAAGAAAAATTCTAAATGGGCACCAATTTGTCATTGAGTGGCAGTTGGTAGAGTAGCTGTCATAAGGGATCAGGGCTGGTTTTGAACTCAGACTTGAAACCTGGTTAAAATAAAATGCTCTGTCAAAACTCTCACAGAAGATTTTCACCTGGAACAAGGAGATGGCTGATTTTGTTATGGCTACAATAACGCATATGTGTGTGCAGACACACACACCACACACAGATACTTAAAGCTCCATTTCATTCCTCCACAAAGAACAGAGACACCTCCTTAAACAAAGCAAACTGGGAAGGCTTGCTAGCACATTAAAACCAACATGAGCACCCAGGTCCAGGGATACAGACGCAATTAATCTTAGTGTTCACAAGGAATCACTTTTAAAACCCCACTCGACAAAACTTTCATACAAACACCAAAAACAAAAGCCCCCAAGATACAGAAGCTGGTAGAAGAGGTGAGGCGATAAAGGTGATTTACACGTCAGCATTTTTAGTATTTGGTGGATCATCTTAAGTGATCTTTAACCTTCACAACATTTTCTTTATCATAAATACCCTACACTGTGGAAAAACAAACCTGTATAAAATAGCTTGAAAGGCCGGGAGCGGTGGCTCAAGCCTGTAATCCCAGCACTTTGGGAGGCCGAGGCGAGTGGATCACTAGGTCGAGAGATCGAGACCATTCTGGTCAACATGGTGAAACCCCGTCTCTACCAAAAATACAAAAAATTAGCTGGACATGGTGACATGTGCCTGTAATCCCAGCTACTCAGGAGGCTGAGACAGGAGAATTGCCTGAACCCAGGAGGCGGAGGTTGCGGTGAGCCGAGATCGCGCCATTGCACTCCAGCCTGGGTAACAAGAGCGAAACTCCGTCTCAAAAAAATAAAAATAAATAAAAAATTAAAAATAAAAGACTAGATGGTTCGAAGAAACCCAGCAAGACAAGCGGGGCATCTGGACATCTGGTGGAGACTCTTGCTGTGTCCTGGTGAGGGTGGTAACACGGGTGCAGGTCTCCTGGCTTGGCGGTGGTGACCTCAGCCCCTACCTGCAAGGCTCCACGGTGTTCTTGTTTCTGTGCCTGGAGAGCAGCTTCTTGTTCAGGATCTTGGTGATGGTGACCCCTTTCCTCCGGGAACCCTCTGGCTGCTCCAGGAACACGAGGTCATTGTGTGACTGACTCATGCCCGGGTCTTTCTGTTGATGCCGCTGGCGGAAGAACAGCTTTGCACCTTTCCTTAGAATTCCTCCTTTATGCTTTTTGGCGGCACCCGGCTCCGAGACACTTACGGAGCTCTCTGACAGCTCATCAGGGTCCGGCAGGACCGGCCGCTCCAGGCCATGGCCTGGGGCTCCTTTTCTAAGTCCCAGGAGTCTAGCTCGTCCTCCACGGGATTAGGGGCAGAGGGTTCCTGGGCTGACTCGGCTTCCTCCGGTGGGGCAGAGGCTGCAACCACCTCTGGATGAGACAGGGCATCCTCCTGGTGGGCACTGTTCGTGAGGCTGCATAGTCCTGCATCAGGGCAGCATCGTGGTCCTGGGCTAGTGAGGTCTTGGAGATCCCTGACATGATAATGGTGCTTTTCTTCCGTGGCGACTTGAGTTTCAGCTTTGAAGATTCGCTGGGTTGTCGAATGGCAACTTCAGCCACTGGATCTAAACCATGCAACACCAACAATTCTGTGTCTGAAGAAGAGAGTGTTTTGTTGACGGGCGCACTGCTGCAGGAGATGGCCTGGACAGAGATGTCCTTCTTGATCACCTTCACCTTGACGGAAGTCTTCACCGGAGGCTCAGAGCTCAGCGGGGACACCTCCCCATGTCGACTCTAGGCTTGGTCTTCACAGCGGTGACAGTAGTGACCACAGTCCCACAGGGCATCACCGTGCGATCCTTTTCTATTTTTGCAGCAGGAACAGAGGGAGGGATGGGCGAAGACTTCAATTCACCAGGTTCCACCTAAGTATAAACTCTGCCGTGGCGGAACTCAGCACCGAGCAGCAGCAGGCAGACCCGCTGGTCAGCATGAAACTCTGTGGTCCAGAAGGCTGCTTCTTTTTGTTGTTGCTATTGTTGTTGCTGTTTGTTTGTTTGTTTGTTTTGAGACCGAGTTTTGCTCTTGTTACCCAGGCTGGAGTGCAATGGCGCGATCTCGGCTTGCCGCAACCTCCGCCTCCTGGGTTCAGGCAATTCTCCTGCCTCAGCCTCCTGAGTAGCTGGGATTACAGGCACGCGCCACCATGCCCAGCTAATTTTTTGTATTTTTAGTAGAGATGGGTTTTCGCTATGTTGACCAGGACGGTCTCGATCTCTTGACCTCATGATCCACCCGACTCGGCCTCCCAAAGTGCTGGGATTACAGGCGTGAGCCACCGCGCCCTGCCTGAAGGGCAGGATTAGTAAATCCAAAAGAACTGTCGCAGTTGCCAGCAGACCTTCTGAGAATCGCCCAGCCTCTGAAATCTGCAGCTGTGACTCCTTGTCTTGGCATTCAACTTGAATGTGAGTTCCTCTTCCACGTGAGGTTCGTAGTGTTTTTGGTTAGGGTGATGGAGAACCTCTGAAGAGGATCGTTCAGCTGCACGGCGCACACTGTGTTAATGTGGCCTGAAGCATCGGGCTCGCTGAGCAGGAAGGCGCGGATACTCCTCACCCGCAGCTTTAGCTCGTGAGCCCTCGGAGGTTTGGGAGGACAGGATTCCTGAGCAGTAGACGGAGCACACTCTAAGTTCTGAGCTTCCTGTACATTCGTGGGCTTGGTGATCAGAAGCACGGATGGAGAGGCAGAACCAACCAAATGCTTCAAGAGCTCCTTCGGAGTGTCCGACACTGTGCGCGTCTCGGCCACCTGGTCCTCCCCCAGTGCTTTGGGCTGGACAGTAATGGCCATTTCCGGCACACGTATGAAGGACCAGCTGATCTGGAGGATCTCTCTCTTCTCTTTCAGGTGGAACTCCAGCTGAGCACACTGGAGACCGCCTCCACCGCCAGCTCCAGGGGCTACTGCCGTGGGTCCTTCTCGAAGGACAGGAAAGGCGGGCCCCCTTTCCTCTGGCTTCGTCGTTCAGGGCGGTCACCCAGGCCGCCTACCACTGGCTCCTGCAGCTGCCCAGCGTCAGGATCCAGGAGAGCAGCGCGACCGACCCAGCGCGCGGCCCCTCGCCAGGCTCCAGCGCCCCCCGCCGGGGCTGGGGTCGCGCCCTGGCCAGCGCTCACTGCGCCAGATACAGACCCACCTTGGCCAGGGCCGCGACGAAGAGGGACACCAGCGCGAGCCACTGCACCTCCTCGAACCACGAGGCCAGCAAGGCCGAGGCTTTGGCGCATCCCCGGCCCGCCTCGCCCCAACTTCCCCGACAGCGCCGGTCGCGGGCAGCTAGCTTAGGGTACGCGCTGGCTTCGGCCGCGGCGCGCGGGGCACGTGGAAGGGGAGCTGCTGGGCCTGAGCCCCGCGAGGAGCGCGCCACGGGACTTCGGGCTGGGCGGAAACGCGCGGCGGCCGGGGTTGGGCGCAAGCCCCCGCACACACCTGCGGAACATGGGCGCGAAGGGACCCCGCGGCCGGCGCTCCCGACTCGGAGTCTGGGAAGTTCCGGGGCTGCGACCGGGCGCCCTACCTCCTGTGCGCGCCGCCCTGGGAGTCTGGCCTGTGGCCCAGCGGTGGCCTGAGGAGGCATGGGCCGGAGGACGGGCCATTGGTGTTTATCTTTACACAAAACTTAAAGAGAAATTGAGGTTGATTTTTCTTGGTTTCATGTGACCATGAAAGAGTGGGGGGCGGGGGGATCAAGGAACCAGCCCCAGAAGACTCAGGTAATCTGAGAGCAGGCCTGGGATCCACACACAGGTCACACACCCAGACGGAACCACAATGCCTGGCCTTCCTCTTTCCTCAATCCCTATTTAAATTAATCTGGAAGATTTATGAGATTAAAAAGAGTGGTGACAGGAAAGGAGAGAGTATTGGTAGAGGAAGGAAAGTCCATTAAGATTAGGGACAGTTGTAAGGGAGAAGAGAAAAAAGAGACAGAATCTGAGAGCCCTGAGATGGATTGAAAGGGGAGCAGCAGCTCAAAGAAAAGAGAAGGGATCATCAGTATTTAAACAGAACACATCCTGTGTGAGTACAAGCTAGTGATCCTTAGTTCAGGAGGCATTGGGCAGTCTGCTCTGACAGTTCAGTTTGTTCAGGGCATTTTAAAAAAAAATATGACCCAATGATAGAAATTTCCTAAAGAATGTAAGTTGGCCCTGTAGCCGCAGCTCCGGG